>NW_010421017.1:513-18787 GCF_000710305.1 Buceros rhinoceros silvestris
TCCTGGCAGAACTGGACACTGGCCTCTAACTTTAATGGTTGTTGCAGTGCTGTTTGTTGTCTGTGTTGAGTCCCAGTGTGCTGGGAGTTTTACAAACCCAAACCAGAACAGTTCTAAGACGAGAGTATTAGGACAAGAATAGGGAGAGGCAGGACAGCGCAAAACAATGACGAAACACCAACAGACACCACTTCCAGCATATCAGAACTACTGACGAGTTTTCATCAGGCATTAAACCAAATGGGAGTTGTAAGGAGAGGAGACATTTCATTTTATTTTATACTTCATGTAATTATTTTCTAGCAATTCAACATCACAAAGAGCCTGGAAGCTTGTATGCATTCCTAGAGAAAGGGATACAGCCAAAATCCCACTGCTATGGTGAACCATAAATCCTGGGGCCCATGGTCAGCTGGAATTGATAAAGGATCGCCTAGTGGGCCAGCATTAGGATGGCCGTGTCCAGGTTTCCTTTGTCCTCCTGTCTTCTCTAGGCTGGACACAGCTCAGCCTGACCAGCAAACCCAACCCTCTTGTATTATCATCATGCACAGAACAGGATTTGTAAAGCAGAACTTCACCCTTGTGAAAAACAGAGTTTTCTACCAAAGCAGCAGAGCAGAACATCGGGATCCAGCCCCGCCTCCTCTGAAGTCAGGGGAATAGGGGATGTTTTCTGGCAGACAAAATACAGCTCACCCTTCCTGTGTGAGTTATCCAAACTGCTCAGAAACTTGAGTGGCAGCTTCATATTGTACAACTCTAAAAAAAAAAAAAATAGAAGTAAAAATAATAAAAGACCCAAATCCTGCTGGATTAAGCTGAGGCCCAACTTCTGAACTTTTGGGAACTCAGTCAGTATAAAAACTCAGCTAACAAAGTCACAATGCTTTCCATCCCAGGTCCTTGGATTCTGTTCTGGTTTATTCATTATCAGCCCAAGTTCTGTAGCTGTCACTTTATTATCGTTCTCATTCCACATGTAGTTTGCAGATGAAAAAAATGCTGAAACTGTACCAGATGTGATCTGAACGGAACTGAGAAAAAAATAAAGCCAGACCACCATGACACTGTAACCACTGTAACCATGACTTCAGATGTTGTAAACCTTACCCTGTGTTATTGCATTTGACAGTGTTACACCATAAGTGGCTCTATTGCCTTAATGACGGGTCTGCAAAGCTGAAAAAACCGTGTTTTAGCACAGTTGGTTAAAGGAATCCAAAATGTCTAGAAAACCATCAAAAGGATCAGGAAACAGCATGAGCCACATTACTCCTTTTGCCTCCTTATATCTTCCCGTGATCCCAGGGATAACACCGGGAGCAGCTGAGTTCTGCAGGGTTTGGAGCGAGGTACGGGCAAGGCAGAAGGGAGTACGGAGTGCAAGGCCACGGCTCGTAGCACAGGTCTCTCTCAGTAAACACAGGGCAAACGCCTGTGGGGGCAGATTAGCCACACGTATTTTTAAAAATACCTGTTGCCATCTTGGAGAGTAGGAATACAGGTGAGGGGGACAGACATGTCCCTTGAAGGACAGAGGGATTTTCATCTCGCGGACATCTGAGCGTCTGGAAGGACAGAACACCTCCTCCATGCTGGCAAAAGCCTCACATTTTGCTGTTTCATGTTGTACATGTTGTGGGTGTGGGTATTGTCTGGAAAACAAGTGCACTGGAGCAGTGTAAATCTGCTCCTGTGGGTCAGCACCATGGATGAATATTGATTCTGTGCTGCTGCTTATATATATGCTTTTAAAAAGTATTTTAATAAGGTGGGGTTTTTTTTTATTTGGAGGAAAGTGTTTTGTGGTATTTCTCATATGTCATTCTTGTTCGCTTTTGCAGGGAATTTCCTTGCTATAATGTCAGCAAACGGCGGGCAGTGAGTGACCGAGTGAATGGAGCAGTGAGTTTAAGAGGAAATAGGCTGTGAAGGCAGCCAATTTAATCTTCTTCGTTCAAAACCACGTAGGTGAGGAGGAGGAAACTCCGGCTGATGGTCATCTTTCATGAGACATCTGTGTCATTTGAAGTTTCTTCCACGAGAATTAGGAAGTATAAAAGTATGGAGTATTAATCATAACTGATTTGGCTGTTAAATTGATCTCTGTCATTTCTTTGAGGTTTTCCCGTCTTTCAGAACACCTAACTGCTCAGTCTTGTGCTTTAAAAGCAACAAGAAAATTACTCTTAAGAACAGGTTGTGTCTTTCACTATAGGCCTTTACAAATAACACCTGAAGAGTTTGTCTTGTTTCTTAAATAAAATGTTTCTTCTACTTCATTATTGGTTATTTCTGTTTTTCTTATGTACAGTTGGGTAACTTGGAAGGTGTGTGCTGTGATTTTTCTGGTTGCAGGTGTCAGGGTGGGAGTATTGTCTCTCCAACAAGAGATCTGATGTCTTATATCTCAAATAGCAGCAATTGAAATGAAACAACTGTTAACACCACAACCAGCCAGAAGCCCTTGTGAAACCCAGACTCTGTAAACCCAACAGATTTCAGACTTTCTTTAATGTCTCAAGGAAGCAAAAAAGGATAAAAGCCCAGTTTAAAAGGAAAAAAATTTACGTAATTTTTGTCCTGTAAAGGTGTAATTCCTGGCCCGTATTCAGGCTGTTTCATTTAATTTGCTCCTATTTTTGCCTCTCTGTGTGTGTGCATGGTAACACACATTACTGTAATGCTCACATCCTTGGAATGACTTGTACAATAGTCAGAGATGATATACATCTAAAATGGCTCAACTGGGAGATGCCACTCTGTGACTCTGTGAACTTCTGGCACCAGCCTCCCCAGGACCATGGAGTAAGCGATTGTTCATGTGAAGGTGTGGCATTGCTGCGGGATTGCTGGTGGATTTTCTTGGTTTTAGTTATTTGCGGTCAGATATATTTCTCATGGTGTGCTGGTATTCAGAGCTGTGGCTGAGTGTCTTCATCCTGGCCCTGGGGCTGCTATGCCAGCTTGGTGCATTGAAGCAGCAATGATGGGTTCAAAGCACTGTGGGAGAATCCTCCCACTCTGGGAATGGAGGAAGACAAACTGGGTCACGCTGAAAGACCTCTTGCAAGACCTTGCATGGCTTTAAAATGATAACAAAATCCATAAGGGCTGAGTGCTTCTGATTGCTGGCTTACGATCACCCTTGGCTGACTGGCACGTCAAGCTTTTCTCTAGAGCGGTGGGAGCTAACTTGGAAAACTGGGACTCCCACAGAGCCACATGCTGGCAGAGAGGCAGGGAGTCGGGAAAAAGGGCAAGTTTGGGGATCAGACTGTGTCTATGGGGCCTTAGTGGGGGGCTTCTTTGGTCAAGGCTCTAACCCTTCAGGAGCTGAGTTTATAACTCAGTGAATTGCTGAATCACTCACCTGGCAAAGCTGAAGCTACCCCTCTGATAAAATATGTTATCTCTGCTGTTCTCGGTGTGACTTGTCCTGGAGAAATACAGCACATATCTTATTCTTCCTCAGAGGTAATTAATACAAAATCAATTGCATGACACAATATTTGCCATGAAAAATCTTTATGACACACTAATTTGGAAAGTAATTTACAACAGATACATTTTGGGAAGAGAGTTACATGGCAAGCTCTGGAATGTGAAACTGTGGTGACTCTATTAAAGCCAACACATTAGTAAACCCTAAAATAGTCTGTGCCCTAGATTTTAGAATAATCTACAAATGGGACATTTTTCAACCTGCAGACTAATTATTGTTAGACAGATCCAAAGAAGAATTTTATTTGCCAATACAATTTTACAAAGGAGCTGCTCTAAAAATGGTTAGAACACAATGTAACAGCTTTATCTAGCATTTTCAGCTAATGGGTTTGGTTTCCTATGACTAAGAGTTTGGGACAGAGACATCTTATTATTCATATATTAGAAAATAATTTCATTCCTATTTTAAACGCAGATGTTTGTGCAAACCTAAGTGCTGGGCTGCCTTTTAAGTATTTGTCATCGAATCCATTAATCCTCCAAATTTTAAGTCCATATGTGATCAGATCCATTTGTCACATTAGACAACGTTTCTTCTAAAATAATAATCAGTGGAACATTAAGTGGTAACATCCACATGATGATCTGCAGATTGCAGAGGCAAGGCACAAAAAAGTATTACTGAACCAACTTTCCATCTTTCTCCAAATTTATAAGATTTTTAAACTGCCAAAATTTAAAAATAGTATACTGCTCTTGCCATGAACATAATTAAAAAGCAAAAGGAACAGTAAATCCAAGAAATAGGAGACGCCACATTAGGAGGTTCATGCAACTGGAATGTACCTTCTATCTTTGTTTTGCTACAGTCTAGTAGCCAGGTTTCACAGCAGTAAATCTCTGAAAGGTTTTATTGTTTTTACCTTTAACACTGCTTTAACACTGAAGGCCGCGGTACAGGGAAAACATGATCAAAGCCTGATATTGGTACTCATATTAAATAGAAAAACAACGAAATCTCCAAAAGCTCTATGTTTTCTTATGTTGTATAAATGCTGTTTGACAAAAGCATTTGTAAATTTTCAGAAAACTTACTGTAGTCAGCTACAACTTTCTCTAGTACAAACCCACCGAAGTTCCTGCTTTAAGGCATGTCTCAATGAAACCTTCAATGCAGAGACATTTTGGTGGTTTCATACTACACGATGCTTCCAAAACTGTATTTGTCATCTCGCCATAGAAATTACTTGCACAAGATAAATAACATGACAAGTCTTGGAATTTTTTTTTTTCAGCACCATATGATTACTAACTGTAAAGGAATGATGCAAAATTCGAATAGCTTAATGAGCTTCTAATGCTCAAATATTAAATGCGAATATTCTAATTCTTTTGGATGATGGAAAATTGCACTGTTTTCCAGCTGTGGTCTGATACCAGGAGGAGTCAATGTCCGTAACCGTTATGAATGAATTTATTCTCAGTAGTGTCACCACTAAAGAGATAAAGCAATTTATTTTCCTTTAGGTTTCTTTTCTCTGAGCTAGCTTCACTTGAATTGAATTACACTGTGAAGTAACTTCCAAGTTGTGTCCATACTGTTCCACATTTATTCATTCGTCTGACAAAGCCAAGTTTTATGATTCATGACACTGGTAAAAGCTGACCTGCTCAGCAACTTCTTTCCTAGTGAGATGGAAGAACCTTTCTTCTCGGGCTCATAGGATGAACAGAACTGGTCTGGGTTCACACTACTTAAGTGCTGAGCGTGGACCAGGCTACTTCAGCATCTCTACTCCGGTGGGTTAGGCAATTCGAGATTAAATGTTTCTGTGCGTAGACTTGCCTATGGCTAGAAATTCCAGTTCAATGATGGTATCAGCTAACTTTGCTGTAAATACCAGCTAGATGTCTAATTTTTTTTAATTGCAAAAGTCTTTGTCACTTGGTTTCCTCAACACCAATGAGCTTTTTTGAAGGATCATGGATTAACAATGAAAAGTAAAATGTTCACAAATAGAATCAATGAGGGATTCAACAACTTTGGCATGTTTGAACATAACCAATATACAACCTCACTGCAAAACTACTGACAGTATTTTCTGCTTTACCTGAAAACTTCCATGTTAATGTAAACTTTCAGCCCACCCCATTTACAGGAGAAGGACACAAAGAGATCCACACCAAATTCTGTTCACCTCTGCTGGTACTTTCCTACCTGATGTAGGGCAACCCATATAGTCTCTGCCTCTTCTATTCAGAGTAACAAATACTTTCAGCCTTCCCTCGCTCTTGTATCTATTAGACACAAACTCTCAAAAGCAATGGCTTTTCGAAATCAATGAAACTCCAATTTCAGGAAGTCTCTGGATGATCTACTGTGATCAAAACAACACAAATTATTGACATTTCTCCCTCTTGCCATGTTTTTCGTTATCCATCACGTTGTATGTGTTAACAGCTGTGTTTCTTGTTTTGATGTTGCAGCATTCGATCACGCACACTCTAGCAGCACTGGTTGGTGAGCATTTCCTAATCATCTCCCACACTCTGCTACAGTGATCTGTTTGTCATATTTCATTACCAAATGCAAGGTTAAATACATTATATAGACATTTTAGGCGTGAGATTTGCAAAGTTTAAGCAAGCACATCAATAACTGCTCTTTGAATATAATTATACTTTCTCCGTGTTCACTCAGCTATAATTTTTTTTGTCTAGGTACCAGAGTTACACTATGGAAAATGTTACGTTCCATCAGGCCTTGTTATTGGACTTCTTGAGATTAATGTTCTTAAAGCCAAAATACAGTCTGCAAAAGGTGTCAGGTACTGGGAAATTGTTACCAGAGATACTTTATTTAGTAAATTCATGATTGGTAGTGACACATTGCTAGCATATTAAGTACAGCATGTGACTGCTCTGCAAAGCTGTCATTCTAGCAGCAGCAGTCTGAAACTAAGTAAACAGCTTTCCCTGAGTTCAGAAGTTAAATGTATCTGTAAAATTTGGTTCCCTTTCCAGTCTTGTGTACTAGATAGATAGCAGACAGTGCAGGGCCAACAAATACCTGCCAAAGGATGTGGGGTTTTTTGCATTCCATGCTATTTGGTTTGCTTGTTTGGCTCCTGCGGACAGGAGCTTCACCTAGGAAATGTGCCAATCTGGTGCAGAGTCAGGAAGAAAGACCAAACTTTATCACAACTGTTTCTAAAAATGACTTCATTACAACTAATAACAAGCTAATATTCAAGATCTCATTGCTCTGTCTCCATAGTCAGGTAAATAAATATCTGAAGATGATCAGTGGTATATTACCTGGTGACTCACAACCATGTTAAACATGTCACGTCATCGTAATTTGAAAGTAATTAAAGTGGAGGCAGGGGATTTAGTTAGATGCAAAATAAATAACAATAAATCTCTTAAAATCCTTTATCATAGTCACCTGAAAATCTTTAACACCCGTTGTAAGCAATAAGGAGATCAGATGCACGAACTAGTCTTCTTTTGAAACAAATTAATAACCTCCTATTCACTCAAAGTTGGCTTTAAAATACACTGTTTCCAGGAAGCCTTCCAAAGATAGTCTAGAAACAAATCCTATAGAAAAAGCTTCTTGTGAGTAAATGAAAATAAGGAAAGTATTGCAGTGATTCATGGTACTTAACCAGTGTATCTTTTACTCTTTTCTCTCTTTTACCTCTTGTTTACACTTTACAGTACTTCGGGTGGTGAGGAAAAAACCCAAGGTCGAGTTGTCTGGAATTCTGGCTGCTTTGCAACATCACATTTTCCTTAAAATGACTAGTTTAATATTGCATTTTAGTGAAGTAAAACTTCAGTCAAGAAGAAATTATCTAAGCTGAAGGGTCACCAGAGAGGTTCTTTAGCGCCTGCCCAGCCTCAGGCCTGTCTTGTGCACTGTTTCTATCAGTGACTGACCGTCCTGTGACACATGAGGAATTCGCCGGTAGTAAAAAGTTGAGCGGTGCTGTCAATACTGAAGTGGATCTGAATATCCACCAGAAATAAAATACTGAATAACAGAAAGTACTGGAATAATAATAATAATAAAAAAAAAGAGACAAAATGTTACCGTTTAAAAGTGTCTTGCCTTAGAGGAACCATCAGAGGAACTTCTGCTGTGAATTGAACTCGTCAGCTGAAAATGTGTGAGAAGAAGGCAGATCAGGATGCGCCAGTGAATACCAGGACTACCAGGAGACAATAACGATATGCAGAGATGAGGAAAGTAAATGGAAACGATGCATTCCCAGAAGTACTCCAAAGAGTGAAAGGGCAGTTTCACTATGACGGTGGGGACCTGATCTCCAACACACAGCAGCCAGCTTTGGTCAGCCGTTTTGACAATAGGTGTGAGGGGCTAATAGGATGATGAAGGGAGTGGGAAGAAGGGAGGAGACGCAGTCAGTGCAGTTCCTGGAGGTGGCCTGAACCCAGCTTAGCTTTGACCATCTGCCAAACTGATCCTGCTCACTAACCCGGCATTTTCTGCTGGGTTATTTTTCTGCAGGTTTAATCAGCTAAATTGAAAGGTCAGACAAGAGCCAGAACTGTTTGCACAGGAAACATATGCACGACCAGAAGAGGGATGAGGAGGAGGAGGAAAAGAAAATCAGGGATCATCCCTTTCAATGGCAAGAGGCTAACAGATTGAGTCAGCCTGTTTCTGGCAATCTCACCTAACCGAGCAGATCAAGGCTTGCTCAGCCTAGGAAGCCTCAACAGGGCAGAAAGAAGATTTTTTTCTATCAACACTCGATCAGATAAGACAGAGGCCAATGCTATTGCAAGAACAAATGGATATACACTGGCCATCAATAGAGCTGGGCTACAAATCAGAAGAGTTTTAGGCTCCATATCAGCCAGATTCTGCAACAGCTTCTAACGGGATTAGTCAGGAAAATGGGAAAGACATAAACACTGAGGGACAACTAATAAACACACAGAAGGTGTTACCTTTTCACCCGCAGTGCATTTATAGGCTGCAGCAACAGGGTTCTGCTATTGGAGGATGCTACAGAGACCACAGGGGTAGATGGACTCGAACAGGGACTGGGCTAATTCCTGAAGGAGAAACCCATCAGTTTCTATTTCAAACAGCTGAAGTGTCCCCAGGATGGAGCTCCACAAATTTGTGCAAAGGATTACACGTATGTGGCAGCAGGGGACCAGAGTGCATGATGCAGGATGCCCTTTCGAGTTGTTCATCCAAAGTGTATGGATCACTGCAGAGGCAAACGGATCAAATCTCCTGTCCCGTATTCCACAAGAGACCAAAACAGCGTTCTTATCTGGCCAAAATATTTATTTTCTTAAGACTAGGATACCAGATAGTGTAAAGCAAGCAAAGTTTGTAGTCAGGTTTCCATTTCTCATTTAAAAGTATTTTGTTTTAATTCACCACCACCAATCAGTTACCGACTTCAGTTGCTGTAGGGACTAATGGGTTAGTATATAATTAATACAAAACACAGTTTAGATGTTATTTCTGTTATTTGATTCACATAATTTATTTTTTGAATTACAGGTTTGTGCTCTGGAAATGCATAATACACAAAATTTAGAAAATGGTCACAGCTGTTACAGAGTTCCATAAAATATTTTATTGCCAACACTAAATATTCAAAAATTATCATCCAGACCCAAATAATCATGATATATCCTTTAAAAATACTGCATTGAAGTCAATGACAAACCTTTTGTAAAGTTAATGATGAAACCCATATGGGATTAACATTAATTGTCTTTTGTTTTTTACGAGTCTTCGGCACTTACCTACTTGCCACTTGCAGTCTCTGTAAGCAGAGAATTAATTTTCCTCTTTAACTGACTGCTGGAGTTTTCCTATAGTCTAATAACTCCAGAAGTCAAGGCAATAAGAGGACAAGTTGCCATAAGGTTTGTGCTGTAATTATGAGAGTCAGCTGGAGAACAAATATTTCTTTTAAACTCATCCTGCAGGAAAAGGGTAGAGTGTCTTGCCGGTAAGTCTGGTGAATGGGGCAGGAGCGCCCTTGGGATGAATGGCTGGGAGTGTGGTCCGGCCAGATTTGAGAAGGTGGAAAGACCAATGTGGGAGGGAGTCTGGGATGCAGATCCCGGCCAAGCTGACTCTGCCACTGCTCCTCAGGGGACAGATGGGTTGGAGTAATGCTGTCTGCCTTTGGGACTGTCCACCGCCTTCCTCATTGCTGCTGCTTTTTATGCCCCATGTTCTCCTGCAGAGGCAGGAGCTGCTGGTCTTGTTCTTCAGATGGCACAGGCAAGTGCACAGTGAGAGCAGAGTTGCTGTCCTGCCCTTGACAGTGGATTGACTTTAGCAACTTTTGACTTCATCTGTGCCTGGTGTCAACCCTGCTTGCTGGGCCGCCTGTGGGATGGAGGGAAGCAGAGAACTGCCCTTGGAAAATACTTAATTATCAGACCACTTATGTTCAGATCAAGCTTGACACCTCAAACAACGCTGGTGGACTTGATGATGATATTTTCCAAAAGACGGATTTATTTTCTGGTGATGTCGGCTGACTATCTTTTAGACTTTGTTGATGATTGAACCTCGTGGGAACTGCATCAAACAAGAACAATGATAGTGGACCATTGAAGTTCTGTCTAGAGGCTGGAAAAAAGCATGGAAAATAGCTGGAAATATGGGCTTGGAAGATAAGAGCTCAGCCTAACGACGAAAAAAAAAGAACGAAATCTGCAAGAAACAAGAATGGCAGGAGCAGGCCAAGAGGGACCAAAGTGCTTTAAACTAAAAATAAACCTCAGTTCTCAAAATTAAATATATAAAGCTGTCTATTACAAAATAGTACCAGATTACACCTCTACCGTGCCAAATAATTAATGACTTTTAATAACCCTAATAAATTTGGATTTCATCAAAACCTTGTTGCATATCATTGACTGTTTCAAGCAAGGACTAGGAGCTCTTAAGGGAGACTAGCACCTGTATTAAAATGTACACTGCTGACATCTTTCCCAGGTACATCAATTATAATTAAAGAGTAATAAGAATGCCAGGATGGACTTCTCAGGCACTTTCATGCCGGAGCTCTAGCATTTAAAATTAAATCCATTAATTGTAACTACTGTACGTTTGTGATCTTTCTGATAGCGTACAAACTAATTCATTGCTTTTGCAGTCATGCCAGTCTTTGTTAATTAAGGTTTGTGATTTATTTAATTTGAGCAGGGATGTATCAGAGTGCCCCAAACCGGACTGATAAAAGGTCATTAGTTCATACTGTTCAACACAATTTGGAATCTGATAATGAAAAATGTTTCTAGGCGCCTGAAAAAAATTGATTAGCAAAATGGGCTCTAATTGTTTAAAGGAAAGCTTCATATTTTCTTCAGCCCAGCCATCTGAAAGTTCGCATGTTAAGAAGCTCTTCTCACTCTGAAGTGGCTCTGAAACATGTTTGAAGACAAAAGGCTTTTTTAAAAATTATTGTTGGCATTCCGTAGGAGAAGAGGGAGCCACAGTGCTGTCATTGTCTAGAAGACTTTATTTCTTTCCTCTCTTTCCATATATAGCAGCCAAAATCCCAGTCCCTGAGTGAGACTCCAATATTAATGAATGTATTCCTCAAAAAACCCCTACTGAGGTAGGAGCACATCTGCCTTACAAATATTAAAGAGAAGTAAAGAGTGTGGGACTGATATGCCTAAATCAGTGTGGCTTAGAAGGGACTCCTCTTTGTCATCAGAAAGATCTCAGCAATTGAGCAGTAATACTGATCTTAGACTGGTACATCTCACCTTAAAGTCAGTGCTGGATGAGTCACAACGCTGATGTCAAAGGGAACCCAGAGCAACCAGGTCAGATGTGAATGACCACACTATAGCTATTAATGAGGTGAACTGAATCACAGAATCAGAGAACAGTTGAGGTTGGAAGGGACCTGTGGGCTTAGTTCAAACCCTCTGCACAAAGCGGAGCAACAGACTGCTCAGCACTCTGTAGCGTAGATTTGAATATCCCCAAGGATGGAGGTTTCACAAGGTATCTATCTGGGTCCTGTTCCAATGTTTGACCATCAGCATCAGGAAAATTTTCTTCCTAGTGTCTAGTTGAAAATATCCTAATTTTCCTTGTTGCAATTTATGTCCATTATCTCAAGAGGAGTCTGGTTCCACCCTCTCTAAACGCTCTCATTAGAGAGTTACAAACTGCAGTAAGGTACTTTCTTCAGCTTCTTGTCTCAAGGCTGAACAAGCCCAATCCTTTCAGCCTCTCTTTGATCATACAGTCCAGCCACTCATCATCTTGTTTGTCCTCTGATGGATTTTCTCTAGGATTTCAATGCCTTTCTTGCCCTGAGGAGTCCAAAATGCATGCAGCTCTCCAGATGTAGTCTTGTAAGTGCTGAACAAAGGGAAGAGTCACTTCCATCAACCTGCTGGTTGTGCTTTAGCTAGTATGGCCTGCTGCACAGTTGGCTTGCTTTGCTGCAAGGGTACTCTGCTGACTCATGTGCAACTTCTCAGGTCCTTTTCTCTCTAAAGACGCTTTCCAGATGACTTGATCATGATTACACAGAAGGTTAGTGGAAGTGCCGGGCATTTAAACTACATCTTCCAAACACTGCCTATAGCATCTTCATCTCTTCCTAATGGCATTTTGAAAATCCAAATTTACTGGCAGAGATCAAAAGAGAAATGTAATTTCTCTCTCTCTTTCCCCCCCACCCAGCAGATGTCAACTACAGCCTTTAGAATCAGTACCAAAGTAAAACGGGAGTTATTCAGCAGTCTCTGGCACTTTGCACAACATCCTTCTGCGATGCTAATAATAATCCTGAACAATTGTATTGCACATTTGTCGTTTACATATTAAAGTCTGTTTAGAAGTGCCTACGCATCATTGTTTCCTAATTGTTTCATAATTTTCTTCTTTACTGTGTGGCTTGTCTTCAGTCATAGGGAGGGCGAACTCACCCCAGCTAACTTCAGCCATGCACGTGGCAAGTGCCTAATCTCATAATGAACTTTCAGTCAATAAACAGTGAGCTGAACCCATTATAAGAGAGGAGTTTAGGAGAGGAAGGAAGAGCCTTTCAGTGTTGAGAGGTCTAGATGAAGAGGTTAGAATAGACGCCTAATATTTAGACAGCTAAAATTAGATTACACTGACCTCGCTCATAAAGGAATATGAGTAAGTAGGAGTAAAATTCAGGAACTTGATTTTAAGGCAGCATAAACTGTCTTCACCTCTATTGAATTCTGTGTAACCTTGTTGATTTTTATCAACTGCAAAGCTAAATTAATGGATCTGAGCCGTGTAAAATCTAAGATAATGGAAGAACCTATACAGCTCATTTAGGACTAAGATAATACACCCATGCAAAAAAGTAATCTGAATAACTTGAATGATGCACAGTCCTAAGTCAGAACAATCTTCTGGGATTCCACGGTGCAGCTGTAGCAAATTCTCCAGAACGGTTTTAAATATCAGAATACTATTGTTTCCTCTTAGCTATCTGAATTGATTTCTGGTGTTTTTTTCTTGTTTTCTCTTCCACAACTTCGTAATTTGTGCTCCTTAAATAATTATTGGATGAGTCTTCACCATATGAGCTTATTAGCCGCCTTTAGTTTCCACTGTTTCCAGTAGGTTTCAAGCATCACTTCTGTCATAAAAGCCCATCAGTGAAAACTGGGTGGGCATGGTATTGGCATGTGTTTTCATTAGGTTTTTCCACTGTTACAAGAGCCAAGGCCCTGTAAACCGAACAACCCATCTGAGTGCTCATACTCAATGAACAGAGGTCGGGATGTCCCGGGGTCTTCTTCTCCAGACATTCCAGAACTTTAACATTTTTAGTTATGAGCAATTGGTTATGAAGGACCTCTTTAAATTCTTCTGAGAGCTCCTGCAAGAAAACGTTTCCATATAGCCATGTATCAATACACACAGATGTAAGTGTGTGTATGTGTGTCTGTGTTTTTCTGGATCACAAGCAAGTTCAAGTGGCCTAATCTAAAGAAATAATCTGGTATGGTTTTCCTTAAACCACATGAAAGATTTGATGTCGATAAGGCTCTTGTTTACATGGGCACCAAGGGAAGGTGAAAATAGGAAACGAAACGGAACGTGTTTTAACAAAAGCTGGATGAGTATAGGCCAATAGCACATATGTTTCTGTCAGCATAAAATCAGCATGTTGGAATTTACTTGGAATGGCAATTTTTGTTATGTTTACATATAGGGAAATCTTCCAGGTATATTAAAGGTGAGCCAAAGATAGCAAGGTAAATATGAAGTTATATTTATGCTCACTCGAGGGCAATTATTCTTTGCAATTGGGCTTTCAAAGACATCTAAGGATCCTGAATGCTCCATTCCTATGAGAATAAATTGATACTTTAAGTTTTCAGGCAGACTTGGAAAAGCGCATCCTAATCTTTATTTATTATTTAGTTGAACATCTTTGCAGCACTGGTATTGGAATAAAATATGTTTATAATTTTTAACCCCAGAAAACAAACTAGAATTCATGGTTATCTAGCACTTGCCAAGTAACATAATAACGTCTCATAATTATATCTATAAAACTGTAGCAAGCCCTTACCCCCACACTCCTCAGAAGACTGGATGCCTGAAGTAAAAGACCTTGTTCAATCAGAAGCTGTGAATGAAAGGTAAGAATCTCGGGGGGAAAATTTTGCTATGTAGATCTTACAAAGGAGCTGAGACCATAGGGTAACAACTTTTTAATCTTAGAACCTGTAGATATAAGGTTAGTCTAGTCTTTTTAGCTCAAGATTCCCATAAAGGAATAAGCTCTCAATATGAAGAAAGGTACCACTGGTTTGATGGTTTTACAGCCTCGAGAGCATGGACTGCAGAAAACTGAGAGATATTAACAGATTTCTAATGGAACTCCCAAAAATCTCATTGAGCTAAGGCAATAAAATGTGAAATAGTCACTGCCATAAGAATCCAAACTCATCACTGTCGTTTGCTGATCTGATCAACTCCGCAGTACAGGATGGAGCCTGTCCATTTTTCAAAACTGGGCTAAAGCCTTGAACAGTTGTTTTGGTAATGTAGGTGAGGCTTTAGGTCTTAATAGTTCCTACAATTACTGCTGAATCTGGCCTTGGCTCAAGAATAAACTCCTTGTATTGAAAAGATTTACTACCCTAACTATATCTGTATCTCAATTTAATGAAAATGTTAAGGATAATTTGATGGTCTCTTGCCAGTGTAATTTTAAATAAAATGTCTTCATTCCTTGGCAGTGTCTGTTGGCACTCAGGTTTAACTAAAGGAAGTGCTTAAGTGAAGTGCTTTTTACATTATAGTTTTGCCAGTACCTTCTCTGATAGAATAGATTTAATTTTCAGTGTTTTACCCGGAGTAAATAAATTAAAAAAAATAGAAATTACCTCCCACCATCAGTCCATATGATAGCAAACGTTACTAAAGCATTACTAGAAATCAGATACTGGCCTATCCCGGCATTTGGACTAATCTCAAGCCTCATCTCCTGTAAATTAAAGTATTTCTAACTTATTTACTGTTCATTTATTATGCACTCTTGTAAAAAATGGTTCTGCATCTTGGGAAGGAAAGTAGCACATAATGAGGTGCTGTCAGTCCATCTCAGCTTTTCATCTGAATTCAGCAAGTCAGCATAAAAGTTTAGAACACTTTAGTATAATTGCACAGGGAATGGAAAGTAATGGTAAGACGGTGACGATTTGGCCACTGTACCCTACAGAATGAGCAAATGCCAAAGACACTCTTGATGTCTTACCTTGTTTGGATCAGGGACACAGGCACAGCGTGGGGCCAGGACAATGCATCAGAAGTTAAATTGTTCAGGGATTAGTTTGAGAATAAAAAAGATTGTAATATAAAATGGTCATTCGAAGGGTAATGCCATCATGCATAATATTTATATTCTATTTAAAATTTAAATGCCATCGATTTGTTTTAATATGTAGAAACAGTGTTTAGAAAAACTACAAAGTCTCCTTGACAGAGGCAGATTGTGCCACTACTTACATTAAGGTATCAGTAGCTCCATAATTTTAAAAGTTCCTAAGTCACCTCAGCAACATTATCCTTAGCACCCAGCACAATATAAACTCAAGATCTTCATCACTGCTGGGAAGGAATTATTTTCTCCTTTTATTATTGCTGCTCTGCAAATCTTCATCCCTGGTTTTCTTCTGCTCAGTACCAAGGTGTCAATAAGCCACATTTAGAAGATGGCTTTGCTTCAAGTCACTCATAGTGAAAAAAGATATGGAAGATCTTAAAACAGACAGATATGTAGCACAAAATTTTGCTTGGCCTTTGGTACCAAGAGGCAGGCCCAAGAGAGAATCTATAGATAAGTTTCTCTGTGATGTGGATTGAATTATGCTTAGTCATCATGCTTAGTCAAGGCTATCTTTGTGCTGCTGTTTTAATTTTTATATCATGCATTTACAAGAAAAAAAAGGTATTCACACACCCTCTGAAAACTTGATAGTGGGGAGTGAAGAAAATGTTGAGTAATGACATCTTCTTAGAGACCGCATCTGATGAACAACTGGACTTCTGCAGTCCAGCTGGACCTAGAACCAATATGTACATATGCCTGCAGAGGGAAAAAGGAACATCAAAGGGCAGAGACCTGTGATTAAGAGAAGGCAAAAAATCTTGTGGAATGTGCAGCAAGAAGGAGATAAAGATGGGAAACCACGTATGGAGCTAACTTCATTGCAGCAGGTGAGGCGGGCGGCGTTAACGCAGCAGCAATCCTAGATCCTTGAGTGTATGTTTGTTGGGGCCCTGGATGCACTGAGAGAACTTAATTGCCCTGAACAGCTTCAGACGGGACCCCCACTCACTCACCCCACTGCTCATTGGTCCTTCTAAGCTCAGCCCTGCCTCCCGGATGGACCTTCGACCTACACTGTAGCACTGTCTTCTGCTCGTGGCTGGACCCTCCCGGCTCATCCCCTTGCCCTGCCTGGGGCTGTCAGTGGGCCCTGTAACCATTGCTGGGCTCTGCCCGCTGTGTCTGGATCCCATGGGATTACATCCTGACGAGGGAGGGCATGGCTGTGCTGGGGTCACATTCAGCACCCACTCGTCTTCCTTCACGGAGCAGCCCTGCTCTTGCTGCCCCCAGAGAATGTCTCCACTCTGACTTTTTGACTGAGTTTTCTGACTTTTGCATATTTTCTCCACTGTGATATCAATGCATATTTGGTCCTAAAAATATAAAATTAAAGCACATTTACAGTTTCTTTTATGCTTCCATATATTCACTGTATTCAAGATAGAAACACTTAGTTTATCCTGTTATAAAAGTTTTCCTTTAAAAAAATTACACCCAGAGTGGCCTCTAGGGGCACATGCAAATCACTAAGATCTCTCAGACAAACATCCATCAGTTGGGCCCATGTCATGTACCAACTACTTCTTCAGAAGGTAACAGCTAGGGTCAGCAGAGGATCTTGTGTCCTTCTGACACGGGAGCTGGAACCTGTCCAAGGTGTATTGGTCCAAAATCTACTTCATAGAAACCTTTGCTCTCTGCAGCTTCATGTTTCTTTGGCTTCCTACATGAGGAGGGATTGAATCCCTAAGCTGGTTTTGCTACTGAAAAAAATTTGGCACGAACTCATGACCTAACAGATCGCTTCTGTGCTAATGACAATCAATGAATTGACTGTTAGGGACACCTACACTAGAGCTTTTCTGTATGAGACTTGCAACATTTATCAAGGCTCAGGTCAACCTGAAAAGAACCCTGTCATGCTTGGAAAAAACCTTGCCATCATTGCCATGTAGAGCGGTGTGATATTACGTCATCAGTGCAGTGTGTTGAAACTATGGACGAACATTTGATGTGGTGTTTCACAATGCCCTAAACCTCAACTGCATTTGCAAACAGTATTTATGGGAGGCCAGGCCTGCTTATACTGACACGACGTTATCTTGGGAAGTGCCAGGCTAGTGTTTACTCCTACACGTTTTCCCTTATGAAAAGTCTCAAATTATGACATTTGGACTCTTCTGAATAATCCAAATCCAGAGAAATCTCAACAACTATTTCATGTGTCAGGCAGCTTGGCGGTAGTTAAACAGCATTGCGCTCCTGGTATGAACAGCGGTGATGCACACACATCGCGTCCTGCTGCAGATCCTTGGCATTCCCTTGTTGTGATACACTGATGTGAGAGTTCACAAGTTAGGGCTCAATCAAACTTCCACTGAAGGAAACGAAAGCAGGATTTGGCCACCTCTTTTCATTTAGCACCTCATACCTGCAGTCCGAATAGCTGCTTTTTGTTACTGCTGTAGTCTGTATCACCTCTGCCTCTGGAAGGATGCAACCAGAGCACTGAAAAATGCAGCACAGACTAAGAAATATGAAATAAAGGAGTCTCAGGTGTAGCTGCACCATTCAGCTCTGCTGCTTTTATATTACAGCCTTTTTCTCTTTCCGTTCTGTGTTGACTGTTGAGGCCCTCATGCCATTTGTGTGGATGGAACCTTCTCGAGTGGATTTTCACACCTGTGTAAGCACAAGAGCCTGTACTCGGGTGTTCTGTGTCTGCTCTTCACACTCGTCACACAGGCTTTGCGGCGGGGCAATGTCCACCACGTGCTTACCCTACAAAAGCGACAAATTTCTCCCTGTGCCAAGGCCAAGGCCCTGTGCCGCTCAGTCCAGGCCCCCTCCTTGGTGAGGCCTGGCTGGGGAGGCGCATTGGTTCCAAGTCCAGCTCCGAACGCTCCTGTAAACCCCCACAAAACTCGTATTTAAAATGGGATGTTTGAAAT
>NW_010421018.1:0-1663 GCF_000710305.1 Buceros rhinoceros silvestris
CCGCGGGGGGACAGCGGGGCTCGGGCGGGGGCTCGGGGTGCGGGGTGTTCTGTCGACCCTCGCCGCCGAGGGTTGCTTAGACCCGAAATATTCCCCGAGACAGGGAGCCCAGCTGTTTAGTTTAACATTGATTTATTGTTTTTAAAAGTAAATTTACACACATGCCAACAGCACTCCGTTTTGTTTCCCCAGACTCAGAGATTTATTTTCTACTGAGCGCTTGTCTAACAAAACAATGTCCTTTAACTTTATTACACATCGATGAGGAAATCTGTCTTATTTTTGGTGGGATTTATCTCTCTGATACTTGTGGAGACTTTTTGTGATACAGCAAAAGCTAAAGTCAGAAAACATACACACAATGAAAGCCGGGCAGAGGAACGAACACCGATGAGAGTACCAGCAGCGAGTTGATGCTGTTATCGCCTCTGCTACAGTCCTTCTGCAGAGATAGGTAAAGGGGGAAAACATTTTAACTTGGAGAATGCAGATAGTTTGGGTTGGGTTTTGATTTTTTTTTGGGGGGAGGGGGTGATAACTGACTATTTTTTCATTTGTAAGCGGTGTCTGATATCCCATGGTTCTGAGCAAAGCCAGTCCCTGAAACCTATTTGTAATTATTGAAGGGAAGAAATTCAGGGTTATCCATACCACCTCCGCGCAGTAAACTCCCAATTACCAAAACTATCTGATGGCTGAACTCAGGGGAATTAGACTGTACTTTGAAGCAGCTTTTACGGTACATTTCATCTACGTTTTGGGTTTCTTCAGTTCTCATTAAAAGGCCACTTTCTTCTTTTCACTGATACACTGTCTTTGTGTCCTTCATTTCACACTCTCAAAAAAAAAAAAAGTTCTCACATCTTGGGGGGCGGGGGGCAAAAATAGTATTTTTGAAAAACTGTGAAGTGGATTCCTTACTCTTCCCACTCTTTTTTCCACCCTTGGTGCAAATCTTTTATTTAAAAGTAGGGGTTGTTCATACTAACAGGACAGAGGGACGCTACAGCAGTATAGAGAAGGTAAAATAAGAGATGGACACACTGTGAACAAATCTCTTTCCTCTCTGCCTCTCTTTTCTTTTTTTTTTTTTTTCTTCTTGTGTGTGTGTTCCAGGTTCGGTCTCACAAACTGATTTCTCAGAGAGGCATCTAATAATCACTTTAGAGATGTTCAAATGAGGACATTCTCTCTTTTCTACCAAGAAGTAAAGATGTGACAGGTTTTGTTATCAGGGGTATAGTGAGAGCTTTGTAAGATATTCCCTTTCTTTCCCCATAAATACACCGTCTTTAAATAAAGACCCCCTGTCTTAAAGCGTGACTCTCCCCGCTGGCTCTGTCCACTTTCTGTCCAGTGTGTCCACATAAATCCAAACTTCATGTCACTTAACATATTTTAATGATTTTTTTACCAACCCGGGCAGGGTTATTGGGAGAGCAGTGGATTTTTCTTTTCTTTTTTTTTTTAATCTCCAGAAATTGCACATGACTTTTCCCTGCTGACCCCAAAGCCCGCATTTCCCTGAACCAGCCTTGGTGGCAGAGAAAACCAACCACCCCACGAAAGGAAATAGCAGGGGGCCTCTGCGGAGTGCTGGCGATTCCCTTGCCTGTGTTAGCAGTGGTTCTCCAGTCGGCCTTTGGAGGAAAAAGATTTAAAA
>NW_010421018.1:1828-3733 GCF_000710305.1 Buceros rhinoceros silvestris
ATTTAAAAAAAAAAAATAGGGGGTGGGGTGGGGTACGGGATGGGGACGGGGACGACGATGACGACGATGACAGAGAGAAAGAAAAAAAGCACCCTGTCACTCAGAAAAGGGCTGTTCTCTTAACCTCTCTCCCCCACACTCACGATGCAGGCCAGACGGCTCTGCCCCCCATGCACATGGACATGGTGGGGCACTGGGAGACCTCCAACTGTGGGAAGGGGGACAGGAGCCCACCCCCCATCCCCACCACCCCTGGTTTGCGAGGCAGGGTAGTGTAGGCCCCAGGCTTTTGGGGGGCAGTGAGGAGGGTCGTGTGTTCGTGTGTGTCGTCTCCCACCCCCCCATTCCCACCCCGAGTCTCTCCATGTGGGGGAGTGGGGTAGAGGAGGCTCAGATTTGGTGTCATCTCTCTCCCCATCACACCTTGAACCCATGCTGGGGCTCAGCCCCAAGGTGCAGCTGCAGCTCCGGAGGCACATCCATGCCCTCCTCCCTCCCACCCCCGCACACCCCCAGCATGGGTCAGTCCTGGCTGGGGGTCGCCTGATGATTCCCCCAAAGGTTTTGGCATCTCAGTTTTGGCGGGGCAAGGTGAGGGGGACATCCTAGAGACCCTTTCTGGGGGCTGGGGTGTGGGGGAAGAAGTAATGGGTCTTTTTGGGTGCAGAGAACATCTGCAAAACGTTCTGGCTGCTCCTCTGGCAAAAGGTCTGGCCTTTTATTGCAGAAATGGTAAAAAAATACGGGTGGTTGTAGATGTTCCCCCTCCTCGTCCCCAAACAAAGGACAAAGCTGGGTAAAATAGTCCGGGTGAGAAGAGTGCTGGGAAGCTTCGCCTCGGTCCCTGGGACAAAGGTGGGAGCGGAAGAAGGAGAACAAGGAGAGAGCTGGATCGCACCTCCCGGGCATCTGGTCTGGAGGAAAGAGGGAAGGACGTGTTGAGGACGCAGGTAAATAAAATCTGAGTTGGAGCGGTGTGAAACACAGTATCCAGGGCCATGCCTGTGCGCAGTTCCGCCGTGATATGCAATTAAATCACAGCAAATTCCTTTTTAAATAATATCGTTGGGAATCCTTCTTTGAGATTCAAGGATGTCTGAGGTTAAGTAGCTTTTAAAACGTCAGTCCAAAATGGCTTATGCAATGAATAGCTACCTTCAAATCCTAAAACCATTATAAATACACTATACATATGGATGCCAGTTTATCTCTACATATTTCTTTTCAAAATGAGGGAGACATTCATAAAAAGCTACTTGGAACACTTTATTTTAGGAAAGCAGATGTTAATTTTTTTTTCACATAGCATTTTATGACCAAGTACATGTGTAACATTGGAAAGCATCCAGAGCACCTCTACTATTTGCTAAATGACTGTTAGTTGAGGCTTACTATTCTCGGCGTAACCAAGGTATAGGTTATATCAATAAAATAAACATCTGTGATTTTAGCAAGAGAGGCAGAAAGAAAAATAATTTTAAGAATTCCTATAAACGCGAGGAGAGCGTTTGCGTAGGGAGAGCACACCTGCAAAGGCGTAAATTGGGTATTTACACAGCCACACCTATACCAGGCTCACTGCTGTACAGTAAAAAAAAGGGGGCGGGGTGGGGGGGGGTCCGCGAAACTCCACAGGAAAAACGCTGTCCTGGCTGCAGCTTTCTCGAAAGACCTGCTAACACATCCCGGGCACTGGATTAAAAGCTCTGGGATGTTCTCTAGGCGAGAGTTGCTCACTCTCTCTCTCTCTTTAACATCAGAGCGTTCAGCTCGCAGGAATGTATTAGCCACGATTTCCTTCTGTCAATGTCTAAGAATTCCCAGAGATTTCAAGAGGCTGGGTTTTTCCCCTCTCCGCCGAAAAAAAAAAAAAAAAAAAAAAATTGGAGGAGACTCCCGGGTTTG
>NW_010421018.1:3821-6136 GCF_000710305.1 Buceros rhinoceros silvestris
TTCCCCCGCCCGCCGAAAAAAAAAAAAAAAAAAAATCTGTGAGAGAACTCCGTGTTTGCGAGGAGTTTTGCGAGGCACTTGAGTACGTAAGAGGAGCGAGGCAGAATGCATCGGCGTAATAATTAACCGTATGAAATATTTATCGCCCCATGATGTTTGTTATCAGGCAAGCGACCGCATGCAATTGAGGTTTAACAAATAGGAGCGTTATTGATCAAATACAATGAATAAATATGCATATGTATTATTTATCTCTGCACACATGTAGACACGCAGGCAGGAGCGTCTCATTACTGAGGATGAGGAGAGCTGCCTGCAATGCTCCTGCCTCTCTCCCACCCTGCTCCTGTGCCAAGGATGTAGATTTTTTTTTTTAACATAAAATGCTGCAAATATGAAAAAAAAAGGTCAGCAATAAAATTGATCTCATCACGGAGTATAATTGTAACAAAATGCTGCTGAGTAAAAACCGAGGAGCTCGCTGGCTGGGGCAGCCTCGTCGCGAACCATCTGGTGCGTATTAAAAGCAGTGCTGTAAATATTGCTGAAAACTAATGCCTTATCAGCTCCTATATAGTCGCAGGGGCCCGCGAGCTATCCATATGCTGGGGTATGTAGATGGCGTGGGACACGGAGGGAAAGGTGTCGCGTCGGCCGGGAGCTCCTCGGGCACGGTTTTGCATAATCCTGATGGAAGTTTGTCCCGACAGAGAGGGGGAAGGAGGGAGGGGAGGGAGAGGGAAGGCTCCTCTCCCCGTCCGGCTCACTCTGACGACGATAGGGTATGCAACTGCTGACGTCACTTCACGTCGGGGCCGGGGAGCAAACGTGACCCAGGCAGGAACTCATCTGTTTCTCATCACTTGGGAAGTTTCTCTCTCCCCTCCTTCCTTCTCACTTTCTCCTTATCTTCTTTTCTTTCTTCCCTTTTTTTTTTTTTTTTCCCACGTAAATAAGACGGGACAGCCCCATCCTTATCCTCAGCCCCAGCTCCATCCCCGTCCCCCGCTGCCTCCCACCCGGGCTCCCTGCGGGGAAGGGATGGGGGGAGCCCCGGACTCACTCCCACACAGCGTCCACTCTCCGCCCCGGGTCCCCCCCGTCCCGTCCCGTCCCACTCCTCTCGCTATTCCCATGCCATTGTTCGCACTCGCAAGCCAACTTCGGCTGCCGATTGAAAGCCCGGCGGTCCCCTGGCTCCTGCATTGTACTGAGGGTCACTTACTCTTTTCTCGGAGTTGGGCTCTGCTCCTTAATCTCTCTCCTCTTCTCTGCTCCTCATGAGCTGACGCACCCGGAGCTGCCACAGAAGCTCGTCTTGATAAACCTGCTGTTAATGACGGGCCAGCACAGAAATAAAAAAACTCTCGCTCTCTGTTTTGTTGTTGGGTTTTTTTCTTTCTTTTTGTACTGAGGGTCACTTACTCTTTTCTCGGAGTTGGGCTCTGCTCCTTAATCTCTCTCCTCTTCTCTGCTCCTCATGAGCTGACGCACCCGGAGCTGCCACAGAAGCTCGTCTTGATAAACCTGCTGTTAATGACGGGCCAGCACAGAAATAAAAAAACTCTCGCTCTCTGTTTTGTTGTTGGGTTTTTTTCTTTCTTTCTTTTCTTTCTTTTTTTTTTTTTCCCCTCCAGGCTGCATTCCCCTCTGACCGCTGCCGCCTTTAATTATGGGAGCTATATTTCTTCCCTGGGAGTCGTTCGTGGGGATTTTTAGGTGGAAAGGCGTTTCAGCGGAGTTATTTTTGAGCAGAGACCAGTGCCCTATATCCAGAGGCTTTGAGTGAAGTGCAGATTGAGACATATCGGGTTCCCTATAAAAGGATCATTTCTTGTGGGAGGTTGGACACGAAGTTTGGACTCGTGACTTGCATTCCTGAGAGACATGCATATTTTAAAACAACAAAGCAAGCTCGGAAGAAGGCTTAGAGGAGGGGAGAGGGAGGGGAAAAAAAAAAACTTGGAAAGAAGTTACTAAGTGACAAACATCTGTCAACATGGACCAATTTGTATGGCTCTGTGGAAAAAAAAAAAAGTACCTGACTAGTTTTATTTATCACTTCAGGGAGCCGCAGCTACTTTGCTGGAAGTTTGTGTGGCTCTTCAGGCGCTTAGAAATGCAGTTTCACTCAAAACTAAGAGTTTAAAGCGTTTTTCTGGCCTGTGGATTTAACTCTCAATTCGTTCTTCACCGGCTCTTCGCGTGGAGCGAGTTCCGCGCTTCCAAGAATATCCCCCAATAGTAATACCGGTGTGTGTGTGGTGAAGACAAAAGGAGAGCAAACGAGGCGGGGAGGGGTAGGGGAGAATGGG
>NW_010421019.1:0-218 GCF_000710305.1 Buceros rhinoceros silvestris
TGTCGCTGCCCCCTGCCCTTGCTCCAAAAAGCCTTTGCACCCACACCGCCGTTTTGGTTCCAGAAGGCCCCTCCTTGTGCTGGTAAATGTCAGGGATCTGCTGCTGCTGGGAGGAGAAGGCTACTTCATCAGCATCCCTGCAGTTTGCTGGCTAAACTGGTCTGATGCTGGGGCACTGAACAGGGACAGCTGCAGGGAACGGGGAGAGTGCTGTCCCC
>NW_010421020.1:0-1227 GCF_000710305.1 Buceros rhinoceros silvestris
GGTCCGCCCGGCACTGCCCCCTCCCCGCCCCGCTCCCGGCGTTTTCCCCCAAAGGGAGCCCGCGGTAGAAAGCGTCTTCTCCCCGGAGCGGTGCTCCCTCGGGGCCCGGACGGAGCAAGCACAACTTCAGCTGCCGCGGCCGCCTTCATCCCTCTCCTCGCCTCGCCTCGCCTCTCCCTTCCTTCCCCTCCCCCGCCACCCCCACCTCCCTTCTCGACTGAAAAGCGCAAACTTGCGCTGAAATGGCACCTGGGCTCGTCTGCGAGTGTAACCAGCCCATTAAATATGATCAACGTACCGTTTGCAGGGAATGAAACCTTTCCCGGTCCTGATTGCTCCAAAGGGGAATCACGTCCTACCTCCCACCTTCCCAATCTTCATTCTCCCAGTGTACACACGCTTGTAATTACTGGTGATTGTGCTAATGCAACCCTGAGCAAAGGCAGGCTGGTGCTGTGGAGAGGGAAGGCAAAGGAAATGCCGTTAATTTCAGGGAATATACATGTGGATTATGCTCTTTCTTTTCAACACCACCCGACAGATACTGCACGTTAAGCATCAACTTAAACATCAGCGGCTCGTTTCCCACTCTCCCTTTTTTCCTTGGGGCTTTTTTTTTTGCCTTTTTTCCCTCTTTTTTTTTTCCTTTTTTTCTTTGTTTTTTTTTCTTTTTTTTTTTTTTCCTTTTTTAACGGATCACCAGGTGATCTGGAAATAAATGATGGATCGCTTCGCGGAGCGGCGAAAGGGGAGAAAGCGAGAGTTTCTTTGTTTTTTTTTCTTTTTTTTTTTTTCCTTTTTTAACGGATCACCAGGTGATCTGGAAATAAATGATGGATCGC
Source organism: Buceros rhinoceros silvestris (assembly GCF_000710305.1). Lineage (NCBI taxonomy): Eukaryota > Metazoa > Chordata > Aves > Bucerotiformes > Bucerotidae > Buceros > Buceros rhinoceros. The sequence goes on from NW_010421020.1 coordinate 843, forward strand.
TTCGCGGAGCGGCGAAAGGGGAGAAAGCGAGAAGACGACTCGTTAGTCCTGACTCGAACTGCGGGAGATGCTGCCTGCCATCCCTCCTGCCGCGATCACTCCTTACATAACTCAGCATCCACCGCAGAGCCGGGCGAGGGGGGGACCACCTCGGCATAACAGCACGTCGGGCCTTCCCCGCACTTGATTCCTCTCCTTCAGGAGAGCGGGGGTGCCAAGCGTGACCAGTCACTTCGGTGCTCATCGTTCGGTTTCTTCTGAAGGAGGCTGAATGGTCTTTTTCTTAACCGAATTTTTTTATTATTCTGTTATTTGTTCAGATGCCATTCCCTGCTCTGCTCGGCCCGCCCCCGCGGCGCGCACACACACACACACACACACTCAC
>NW_010421020.1:1365-3196 GCF_000710305.1 Buceros rhinoceros silvestris
ACACTCGCACCCCTTTTCTTTTCATCATCAGCAAATAAAGATTAGGTGGGCAGATTATAGAAAGCGTTTTCAGTCCTGTGCTGATCTTTATTCCGGAGCCTTTGTGATGATATTGATGATGATGATGGTCAAGTGGACAGTTTGATTTTTGTGTTTGGAGCTAGTTATAAAGAATCAATATTATATCAAGGGGTAACTTTCGTGATAAAGGACTTTAACCACTCCAGCTATTCATCATAAGTCTGTAGCAAGCAGATAGGTCAAAAGAAATTATATTGCACTAAAGAGTGTGTCTTCTTATCTCTCCTATACCAGGGGAATAAGGGACAAGCCGATCGATACAGTAGCTGCTGTATACTTCTTGCAATTATCAATAGCTGATTTCGTCTTTTGAGGCCTGCATCTATTAATACAAACTAATAATAATCTTCTGAGCATCTCTGTAGCCAAGGGGATGGAAGTTTTTACACCTGATGGCACTATTTATACAGCTAGAGTTAGCGAACATTGTTCCATCGGTTCTGTGTGTGTGGAATGCATAGATGCATTTTAATATTCATCTTGCTTGTCATTTTGGAAGCACACAGATTTTTACAAAGCACTGATTTTATACGCATGTTGTATTCCTACATGTATTTCCTGGGGTCCCTGCTGGCAGACATCACACCACAGATACCGTGCTTTAATATGTACAGCACCTATGCACCTCTGTGTGCATGACGTGTACGTGCGAGCTTAAATCTATGTCCCCTTGATAATATCCCCGCAATTGTGTGTAATACAAACATTCCACAAAGAATTAAAATTTTCGGTTAAATTGATGTATCCTCTGTTAGGTTACAGAAAGGGAGTGGACGGTAATGGGAGTTTGCTAAGTGTGAACATGAGCTTCTGTGTATATGAATCGATGTTTACTTAGAGCTAAGGGTAGTATGATGTTAAATAAAGGGAAAGGTAACTTAAATGTTTAAGGCAAGATGTTTGGGCATGGCTGTGGTGTAGACTGGTTCTACAAATCCCGTGGTGGGGCTAGTTGCTTTCCACAAAAAAAATTGTAATAGAAAAGAAACATCTTTATAATTGACATTTGACATGCTGTTTGGGTTAGGCTGTGGTAGACCAAGCACAGATTTCCCTCTGATGGAAACATTTATCATCGTGATTGCTGCAGAGTGGCAGGTGGTGTTATCAATTACCTCTCCTTACCAATAATAATATTAGTATGGTAATATCTTTGCTCGTGTAAGAACGAATTAGTGGTCAGTTGTTGCCACTTTAAGCAGACAAAATTGCGCTGGATTTAATCCCAGGGTCGCTGAACAAAAGTTGTGGTGCAGAAAAGGGGTGGGAAGATGCTACTTCAGCTTGCCAGGAAGAGTAGGAGATGGTAGAAAATAAAGCCCAAATAACTGCACACCCCTGTGAATAAAGTTGCTGAGCAAAATAATAACTATAAAAGACAGTAGATGGATTGCAGGAAACATCAGATCCATCTCACCCGCAAGTTCGTAACTTTGAGGGGTTTAAGAACAACAACCTCTTATAAAGCACATGTGTAGACAGAACTACTTATATGTTCTTTGTAGAGTCAATCTTGTAGATAAGCTTTCCGGATGCTTTCATTAAGCCTGAATAAGGATAAAAATTATAGCAAAAGCGTAACGAAGTGTCCCACTAATAATAAAAAAAAGTACTAGTTGGTAAATAATATTATTAAGCAGGTTAAATAATAACGTGTCGCTTCTGACGATGAAAGCAACACGGCAAAAGAAGACGATTAGCAAACCAGATGTAATTACGGAGAGAAAAACAACTTTTGCCACTAATATGG
>NW_010421021.1:0-481 GCF_000710305.1 Buceros rhinoceros silvestris
CGCGGTGTGCCCTGCCCGCCGGGGACCTGCGCCCACCCACGGTGGGCTCCCGTCAGGTGTGTGCGGTGCCCTGCGCAGGGGGCAGCCGGTCAGCACCGAATCGCCTCTGCAGCACCCGGGTGTCTGTCCGTGGCCTGAGCGCCGGGTAGAGTGACGGTTCGTTTAGTTTGGAAGGGTCTCCGAAGTCACCAAGTTTGGCCGGGTACCAAACCCACCGAAACTGATGCCGCTGCGGAGATGTACGAGGAATCCCGCGCCTGTGCGTCTCTTCCCCAAGGCGGGCAGCCGGTCAGCACCGAATCGCCTCTGCAGCACCCGGGTGTCTGTCCGTGGCCTGAGCGCCGGGTAGAGTGACGGTTCGTTTAGTTTGGAAGGGTCTCCGAAGTCACCAAGTTTGGCCGGGTACCAAACCCACCGAAACTGATGCCGCTGCGGAGATGTACGAGGAATCCCGCGCCTGTGCGTCTCTTCCCCAAGGCAC
>NW_010421021.1:492-4097 GCF_000710305.1 Buceros rhinoceros silvestris
CCACCCCCACCAGCGAGCCTGTGTTCGTCATTTGTCGTGAGCTCTTGTCCGTCCCCAGCGTGTAACAGACCAACTGCTGCTACGTTAGTCCTGTCGCCTCCAGCTCCAATGCCCGAGACTTCCTTGTGGAGTTCTCCTCCTTATGGCCACTCACCGGATCCACTCGGATGAGAAGCAGAGCAGGGAGCAGGGGGTGCATATGGAGCACTGCCTGGGGATGTGTGCATGCCCAGGGAGAAGGGGAGAGGAAGGGGGTGAGACTTTTCCCTGTGTTTCAGGCTTTCCTTCCTTCCCACAAAGCTGCTTGGACGCCTCTGAGCCTGGGTGGAACATGTGAGAGCCACGGCTGAGCTCAGACTACCAGCTGCTGGTTTTGGTAGCATCAGTCTGAGCTCCTCAAAAGCCACTGTCCCCTTGCTGTGCCCGGACATGCCAGAAGTCTGAGGCCTGCTTAGCAACAGTGGCAAGAAGCTCAGGAGCTTCAGTTAGTCCATATCCCACCAGGACTGGTGGCATTTCTCAGTCAGAGGCCTAATGGCACAGTCAGTCCCAAAATGTACGGAATTGGGTTCCTCGTGAGCGTGGTTGGAAGGGCGCTGCCCAAGCCAGCTCCCCTTGCTCCCAGAGGGCCAGCAGTTACAGCATGCTGGCAAAGAGTCTGGCAAGCTGAAATCCCCTCTGGCAGGAAAAGGAGAGGAACTATGTTTTTCTTGCTCTAAATGCCTGCGCTGGCTAAAAGGTGGCTGCATCCTGCTTACCATGCTTGCTGAGAAAGAGCTTGTCCAGCCCCAGCTCCAGGAGGGACCTCTCAGCTGAGCAAAGCAGAAAGATGGAGTAAGGGAGAGCTTCAGAGAGATGAGGCTCAGGGCATTTTTGTCTGTCAGACCTCACAGCCAATCCCTTGCATGTGGTACGTGTTAGGTGTGCAGTGGTTACCGAGACTGTCAGTTCTGTTTGACAGCAAGAACAGCAGAGTCAGGTAGAACCACGCAGTACTTTGCTGCATCTACACATACAGACTTGAAAAACATACCCCAGGCTCACTGACCCGGGAGACTCAGGTGAAAAGCTCTGCCTGGCATGCAGCAACACGGTTCTTTATAATCACAAGTGAACAAGTGCTCATTGTTAAAAGATGTGACTTGCCTGCTTCAGGAGTAGAGTGCCAAATCGGTTTTCTTCCTTCGAGTATCAGTCGTATTCACTGAGTTACATGTTCACTGCATAATATTTGTTCACCTGCAGAACCAACAGATATTGATGAAAAAGCCCCCAAACTTTGACATGCCAAAAACTCCCGTCACCAGGAACACAGCAGTAAAGTACATCTTCCCACCTTTATTTCAACTGCGTAAGCTTCTGCTGCATGCGGCACACGTCACTTGGTACTAAGCACTGCAACCCTGCTGACCTGAAACTTGAACAAACAGGAAAAAAATATTTACCTAAAGGAATAAAATAGATTAGAAGCTATATCCTCATTTTTTATATCTTATTACTGTTCCAAAGGGAGAGGCTCTCCCCTCCCAGTGAAGGAGACTATCGCAACACTCAGCAGCTATCTTTACTTACCAAATTCACGGAGCGCTCCCGTTCCAAAGCCAGACTGAGTATTGTTTGCAGAGTCACAATATTAACATGCGGTCGGTTTGTATGCGGTTACTCGAGCTATGTAGAGTTCAGGGCAGGATCGATCTCACGTGTGGGGGGATGAGGCGAGTCACCCTCTGCAGATGGCTGTTTCCCACCCCCCGCCCCCGCTAACTGAAAAGGAAGCACATAGAGGGACAGAGTTAGTTGTCCAAGTCTAAATGTAGATGATGTGAATCTCACCCATCCTGTTTTTTTACTTCTTTGTATGTGTATGTGCTGTCCTCCAGTCGACATCTGAGGAGAGAGAGAGAAGGAAGAAAAACATGCTGCTTTTGCTTCCCTGGGCAAGCTCCTTCAGGAAATACCCTGGGCTAGAGCAGCAGCTGACACATTTAGCCTTAGCAGGGAAGATCTTCCCAGAACAGAGTTAGGTCTCCTTTGGACCTCTCAGGTGAGAGGTGAATGGCACGCAGTAGCCTTGAACAGTGGCTCTGTGGTTTCCCTTCTAGCACACCAAAGGGGTGAGCTGGGTGAAGGACAAGGGACTCATGTAAATCATCGTTGTCCCAAACGCACAGAACCAGGTGTGTTGTACTTCTCCTCCCTTTCCCCTCCAGCCTTCATGGCTACAAGGGACTCTGGGCAAGGAGGATGGAGGAAATGCTGGAGAGTCACTCTGCATTAGTGAATCGATGAACTGCTGACAGCAGCCAGAGGACACATATCCCTGTGATCTCAGAGCTGCCTCGTGACAGCTGAGATACCTCCCTGGAGGAGGAAATGACTCAAGTTCCCATGGCTGGCCAGCCTCGGGACAGCACCCATCAGTGCAGGAGGGGCTAGGTGCAATGAAAAATTGAATGTAGAGCATGGAACGCTTTCCGTACTGCAAACATTTGCTTTTGCTTTAAGGTTACCCTTATCTAGATTTTTCTATCAGAAAAAACCCCAACAGACTATCAAACCCCCTCCGGCAGAGATCAGACCATTTTCAGAATGACGTGTCTTGTAACTGGAAGCATGGACAGCCCCAGCATAACGGGGACAGTGGAAGAAGGGCTTGACTTGTGGGGGTTTATTCACATACCGGGTGCTTTTTTTTTTCCCCCCCTTTTTGTCAGAGAGGACCAGTGGGAAACAAGCGATACCACACTGGGTAGTCTCATCTGTGCGTACGTTTGCTACTTGGCCTCACTCCGGTGCAGATGTTTACAGCTTCCCCATTTCCCTCTTTATTTTCCTCTTCAGAGCGAGCTGGAGATGGTGGACCATCTTGCAAACACTGAGATCAACAGCCAGCGCATTGCTGCTGTGGAAAACTGCTTTGGGGCTTCCGGACAACCCTTAGCCGTGCCGGGAAGGGTCCTTCTAGGAGAAGGGATTTTAACCAAAGAATGCCGCAAGAAACCAAAGCCTCGCATATTCTTCCTTTTCAACGACATACTCGTCTACGGCAGCATAGTCATCAACAAAAGGAAGTACAATTCCCAGCACATCATTCCCCTTGAAGATGTCACTTTGGAGACGCTGCCAGACACCTTGCAGATGAAGAACCGCTGGATGATTAAAACCTCCAAGAAGTCCTTCGTGGTTTCTGCAGCCTCCCTCACGGAGAGGAAGGAGTGGATCAGCCATCTGGAGGAGTGCATCAGGCACCTGCTGACGAAGACGGGCCGGCAGCCCTCCACGGAGCACGCGGCCCCCTGGATCCCAGACAAGGCGACGGACATCTGCATGCGCTGCACGCAGACCAAGTTCTCCACACTCACCCGAAGGCACCACTGCCGCAAGTGTGGCTTTGTCGTCTGCGCAGACTGCTCCAGGCAGAGGTTCCTGATGCCGCGGCTGTCGCCCAAGCCCCTGAGGGTCTGCAACCTGTGCTACAGGCAGCTGCTGGCAGAAAAGAAGAAGGAGGCAGAGACAGATTGCCTGCAGCCGGAGCTGATCCGATCTTCCCTCCCTGGCTACGAACCCTACAGCGGAGATGAACGCGCCAAGTCTGACGATCACAA
>NW_010421021.1:4127-7153 GCF_000710305.1 Buceros rhinoceros silvestris
CTACGAACCCTCCAGCGGCGATGACAGCGACAAGTCTGACGATGACAAAGCTGACCAGTGGCCAGCAGACACGGAGTTTTATACCTCGGAAGTATCCTGGTCATCTTTCCATAGCTAACCTCCTTGAGAGTTGGTGTCATTTAGACACTGGGAAGCCAACTTCTGGCCTCCAGTGCCTGCCCTTCTGGATATCTTCTCTGGAAGCTGTTCCTAGGAGGGTGGATTTTGGCCCCTGTGTGTGGTGTCTGTGTGGGGAGCAGAGATGGGGTTGCGCCTCTGAAAACACCTCATGTATCATGAGCACAGAGAGCAACAGCTCAGTGAAGAGCACAGGCTGGGGCAGAGACCTGTGGATCAGCCTTGGCCAAACAAGCTCACCCCTGAGTGCCTTAGCCTTCCCAGCTGGAAAAACTTCCATCAAATGCTTTGAGATTTGCTCTTGGGAGAAAAAGGAGCAAGAAGCCCTGGAGTTAAACGTTCTTGCCTGCTAGCGCTGTGTTCCTCCGTCATGGCAGGGGATGCTCCAGGTGCCATTTTCCATAGGCATTGCATCTACGCTGGAGATTCTCACTGCAAGCACCACAGCCTGAGGGGATAGCTGCTCAGCCCTGCCTGGCAAGGTCGGCACGGCCTCCGGTTTTACACCCAGGTCTCTCAACTTTGGAAACACTAAGGGAATGGTACTTCGGAGGCAAAGAGTTCCTTCAAGGCTTAGTGTAAGAGCCTTAGGAAAGCACTGGAGCATCCCGATCTTTCACATGGTAAGAGGGCGTTTGGGGTATTAGGCGAGGAGGGAGGAAGGGGAGGGGAAAGGGACAGGTAAAAGTAAACAGAGGAGCGAGGTAAGGAAGGAGAGACTTACTACAGTTGACTCAACTAAGTGCAGAGCCTCAGATCTCAAAAACAGGCAGTTCCACCAGATTATCAGCAGCTTAATGAACTCAAGCCTATCAGGTAAAAGTGTAACCCAGGGAAGACTTGTTAAAAGTCTTGAAAAAATCCAGGAAAATGTCCCAGTGCTGTACTACGACGTACAGCACTTCCACCCCGCTCCCATGCAGGAGCCCAAGGCGTTGAATGCTCACTTGTGGGCTCACCTCGCGTCTGTCACCCTCACGAGTCCATCCCTAAGGTCCTTTTATTTCCAGGACTGGAGCCCAAGAGTTTACAGCTAACTTGAGATCAACTTTAAAGTTCAAATTAAGTTAGAAGTAAACACTGTTTATTCAAGTACTGTATCATAATATAGCACGAGAGTAAATATACTGAAAATCAGACAACAGCAATTGTTTTGCAGCAGACATTTCTACAAACTCCATTACTTCTTTTAGTATATTTTTGTATGGTGTGTTTTATGCTCTGGAAAAAGGACACGGCTGGGAGTACTCTGCCAATGTTATGAAGTGTTTCCTTACCATGACCTGTTCCAAACGGTGCGTTGCCTGCCAGATGGCCGGACTTGAGGTTTTTTAAATTTCAGTTCAAAGTAATCCTTCTTGCCGTCTTTTGTAAACTGCCGCTGTTCCAAAGAATTTGTATCCCTTGACTGTGTGTGAATAAAGATATGGCCAACAGGAAGAAAAACAGTCAGGAAAATACGACAATAAAGTGTGTTGTTATTTAAGAAGAATCTTAAACAAGAGCTGGGATTCAGGCCCGGCCAGCCAGCACAACTTCTGACTCTGCCGTGGGGTGAACGCTCAGGGTTTCTATTTACAGCTTGAAGGTAAGCACAAGTGAAAAAAGGTTGCCAAATCCTTTCTATTTATACTGTGTTATCATCCGACTCGGTTTTCTCAAGTCTTTTGCAATCCCCTGCAGTAGTCTCTATTATTTGAAACGGTATTTTTCCGGTGGGGGCACAGCTTAGAGTGGGTCAACAAACCTTATGACCTAAACAGATGTTCTGGGGTTTAAAAGCAGCAAGTACACCAAGTTCTGTTTTTCCCATCCCTCTCCAAGCTGAGTTCCTAGCTCTGGGCAGCAGTGATTGTTTTCAGAATGCCTCCCACCCACCAGAAGGGGGTACGTGCTAAGCAAACAGAAAATGACCTTAATAACAAACAGCCGGTAGAACGATTCACAAGCCAAAAATAGCCCAGCTGCTGAATGCCCACCCATAGCTGGCATTCCATTCCCTGCTCCTGAGGCAAAGCTCCCAGTTTCTTCCTAGTAACTGGCTCCGGAAATGTATTCCACTTCTGAACCTGCTGCTTAGTTCTCTTCGAGATCAGCTTTTCTTTATCTTACCAAGTCCAAAGGTCTTACCAGCCCCGAAAGAGCTATGAGCTGTTTCTATTCACTAATGGAGGACAGGCATGACTCTAACAAATGCCCTCTTGTTGAGCAAGACTTTTTCTTAATCATGGCAGAAAAAAAGAAAACACACAAACCCCAAACGAACTCCACCAAACCCAACCCATACTGGTTGTGGATACTGTATTTAACGGCCTTTCTGGAAACGCATGCACCTTCCAGCTACCGGGACGTCCCTGTCCCTTACTGGAGGTGGGTATGGAGAAGAGTCCAGGGTGGCAAATCCGTGACACTTGTGAGTACCTGAAAATAAGGGTGATTCGCATCACTTGCACACGCTGCTATTTTGAATGTGGTATTTGGAGACTGAGACGGTGCACGTGAGCACTTGCACTTCCAGAGGCTTCTTGCACACTGCCTTGCGTGCGTTCCAGCGCCTCCGCCCAGAGCTTTCCTGTTGCAGGCCAGGCGCTGGAGTTGCTCCCAGCTCTGCAGCCGTGCAGGCAGCGTCAGGGTGTCGCGCCACAGCTGCTGCCCAGCGGGGACATCCAGAAAGACTGGGCCTGCCAGGGTCAAGAAGACATTTCACATGGAAGCCCCAAGTAACACAGTGACTCTTAAACTGTTCATGCATGTGGTGAAAGGAGCCTGCCCTGGAAAACATGGGGAAATTTAAACAAAGCCTCTCCTCCCCACTCTGGGTTTATTAGCCAAGCTGGGGAGCTCAGACTGGGATTAGAGCCTGGAGCTCCTGGCTTCTGTCCTGCTGA
>NW_010421021.1:7282-8172 GCF_000710305.1 Buceros rhinoceros silvestris
AGAACCAGGCTGGAAAACTCCAGGCTGGAGTGTATCTCCAGCACACTAATGAGGCATTTCCTGATGGTTTGGGTTTTTTCTTTTTTGAGCTAAATAAATGCCTTACCAGGGTTCATGAGTTTGCTCACCCATGTGGCTAGGAAGAACAGTGTGAATGCTCTCTTTGGAATCACAGAATCATCTGGAAGATCATCGAGTCCAACCTTTAAGATCCCCAAGTCCAGCCGTTACCCCTGCACTGCCAGGGTCCCTACACCATGTCCCCTGCACCACATCCACACAGCTTTTAAGAAAAACATCTGCAGGCTGGGGATTTTGTGGGGTCGCATCCTCCTTCCTAAAAGGCTCCCGAACACAGTGTGTGGGGCTGAGTTGCCAGAAGGGGTTCCTCGCTCAGCCCCTCATGGGAGGTCTCACGGCCCCAAGGATGCAGCACTGTGAAGCCATCCCCGCCGCAGGCCAGCCTTGGCACTGCCCAAGCCCGGGGTGTGCTGGTTTGGGAAACAGGACTGGCTGAGAAATGCTCCTTCAGCTCCCTCAGGCAGAACCTGGGGCCCAGGCGCTTTTAGATAAATGCAAGAGGGTTTTTGTCGCTCAGCGACAAAACCCGACAAAAACGGCTCCTTTTCAGCTAGGCACACGCGAGATGGAGGACAGTCCCTGGAGCTGTCAGAAGGAAAAATAAACACTGAACGCAGAGAGCCAAAGCAGGACGTTAGGGTCAGACCTGCTGAAAGCGCTGGGGATTCTCCAGGGGAGAAACACAGGAGCAGAGTCCAGGGCTGTGCGGTGAGGCCATCCTCTCCCGCGCTCCCGGGGCAGCAGGAAGGCGAGGGAAAGGACGGCGCTGCTGCAGCCGCCAGTCACCAGAGCACAAGGAAAAGGGGACG
>NW_010421021.1:8259-14365 GCF_000710305.1 Buceros rhinoceros silvestris
CAGCCGCCAGTCACAAGAGCCGAAGGAAAGGTGGCAGGGAGACTTGCTCTGTGAATAAACTGAAAATAAATGTTCGGTGGAACACATGTGGCCCACCGGCCAAGGCGCAGACAGGGCACAGCGCCAGCCCCGGAGCGCAGCTGGCTCAGCAGCACGCAGGTGCTGAGCGTGGGAAGGGTGTGGGGAGAGCGAGCCGGTCACCCAGCATCTTCCTCCCCGTTACCCAAACACTCAGTTTTCATCCGAGCAGGAGTTCTGGCTCTGCCGCAGCCCACAGCCTCTGTGGACTCACTGCTGCTGCAAGGCAGATTCTCACATTCCTCAGCCAGGGGCTTTCAGCTGGCAGAAGGGACCGAGGAGCCCTGACTACCCCTGAGCCTCAAAGCAATGTGTTTCCAACGGAAAACACAGGCTCCTGTTGATGGCTCTTTCTGCTCCAGGCCTTGGATCTTTAAGAAAGGTGTTGTCAGGAAGAAGATGTCACACCACTGTCACTTCCATGGTGGACACGATATGACAGAACAGCTCCAAGAAACGATTGCCCAAGTCCCGAGCACTGGAGATGCTCTCCACAGCACCCAGGGAGGAGCACAGGCTGCACGCCACAGTACGAGCACTGGTGGGGAACGCGCAGGCAGGGCTGCTTTACGTGGCAGTCACAGGCAGGTGAAACCCCAGCGCCACACACACGTATGGGAAGGAGCCTCTACTGCCCGTGTTCGTAAAACCTCCAAAGAGACACAGCGGCCGGTTCTGTGGTCCTGAGACAGGCGCTGGAGGAAACGAGGCAGCAGGGAGGCTGTGTGAAGTGCTGACAAACACCGAACGAGTCCCTCTGAAGCTGGCATTTGACTTCATTTCCAGTAAGGCCCGGAAATGCACAGACCATAAGCAGGTTTTCTGCAAACCTCTTTTGAGGTTTGAGAGGTTCACAACCAGGAGTGAGTTACACAACCTCCCCAGTCTGCTACTGTGGGTAGAGGAGAGAGCAAGGAGGAGGGGAGCTGGATGCGAGGTGCTGCTTTAGCAGCCTGCTCGTGTGCAGTGCCAGCCCTCGCACCATCAACCACCCTGGGGCACAGCGTCAGCTGTCGGCAGCGGTCCTGCTGCCCGTGTTCCTGCTGCCAGGGCTGTCCCATGCAGCAAGGGAGCACTGCGCCCCTGCTTGAGTTTTGTCTAGCATCTCCTTTCGTGTCCCAAAAAAGACAGCCCTCTTCCTCTACTGACAGCAAGAAGAGAAAAAAATGTCTCACAAGAGTTTCACATAAGGTAAAACCAGACCCTTAGTGGTTTCATACACAAAGGCTCTTCCAGAGATACCAGAGGGAAAAGTAAAGGTGACAGCAAGGCCTCTCCATGGATTTGATCCCCCTCCCACCAAAGTCCACAGGAGTCCCATCCCCTAAAGCACGTCACACCCCAGCATAGCCATTAGGCTGCGATGGCTGCACCACCTTACGGAGCACGGCCCAGCTGCGAGAAGGCAGCGAGGGTGAGCACGTCTGCTGGGAGAACCTCTCAGCAGCCTGCTGAGCTGCACGTCGCCCTGTGTGCAGGACTCCAGCTCTGCATGGCGCCAGAGCTGCAGAACGAGCCCGTGCCCTGGCGCGCCCCTTACAGCCATCCTCAAGTGGCTTGAACAGTGCAGAAACCACGTATGAGCCGGCAAACCAAACCCACAAACCAAGGCCACTAGCACCCACGTCACAACTACCCGGTTTCTATCAGTCTCTGACTTGGCAAGTGTTTGCTCAGCAGCGAATTTCAGGCAAACGAACCAGAGTCTGTAGCTCCTTCCAAAAAATGGCCTTGAGCACACTTGTTTACTGAGCAGCCTCTGAGAGCCAGGCAGCCCAGCAAAGTTCCACTGTGCTCGCCCTTCTTACTCCAAAGGTCTTTTATATGATCCTGTAGGACTTCCCACGTCCTTTGCAGCCCAGCCCTGCTCCCCAGCAGTACACAGAGCAAGCGCTCCGGTCCAGCCTCGATGGCTGGGGCCACAGAAGCAGGAGAGCTGCCTGAGCATCATCCCTCTGCACAGCTCTGGCAGCAGGAGGGAGCCTCACAGCCCTTCCAGGCACGTCTCTGCTGCGAGAAGAGGCTGTTTTTCCCTGGATTGGCAGGATCCAGCAGCTCTCCCAGCCCCCCTCCTAACAAAGCTGACTTTACTGAACCACCCCAGTGGGGCAGGGGGAGGAGCAATGCTGTGCATTAACCCTGCAAGGAAGGTTTCCTCCTATCACAGGAAAACCCTTCTGAACAATATGCAGCGTGCTGCCCTGTTTTCACACCTCCCCCAGCCACACTCCTAACACAGCTTACTTTACTGAACCACCCCAGTGGGGCAGGGGGAGGAGCAATGCTGTGCATTAACCCTGCAAGGAAGGTTTCCTCCTATCACAGGAAAACCCTTCTGAACAATATGCAGCGTGCTGCCCTGTTTTCAAAACACAAATGCTCCGGCAGCACATACACCGTATTTTTCTTGCACGCACGTCAGCACAACTCTGCAGAAACCGTGCACTGTGTGGGGGGGAACACACGGAAGCAGTCTCACTAAACCAGAGCCAGAGTTCGCCTGCCCCAAAATCAGGAGGCACGGCGGGGAAGTGGCACCCACAGAGCGATCCTTCTGCTGCTTTAGTCTCTTCTCAGCCCACGGTGAGAAACTGCTCCAGACACTGGTTGGTTCTGGAGCAGCGTGTTCAATAGCCCTCGCTGCCACCAAGCTGCCCAACAGCTTTCTGAACCCATTCTGGGTTTGGCACCTCGAGCATCCTGTGCCCGTTAGCTCCACAATTCCCTGTTCCACGGGGGGAACGAGCACTTCCCTTCACCTCTGTCACTTCAGCACCTTCTGGGTCCTGCTGTTGTTCTCCTGTTCGTCTCTGTGCCGTTCACATCCACGACCCAAGCTCTCCCCAGTGATGCTTTTCCAGGTCGAACACTAGTTTTACACTAGCTCACCTCTCTTTACCCCGATGCCCTCCCAGACCGAGTTCTCCTTCTCCGAACCCTTTGTAGCTCTACAATGCCCTTTCTGCCTCCCAAAGGACTAACCCCAGTGGACTGAGAAGGCTGCACACCCTGCTCAGGATGTGGCTGCTACCTGGGTTTATTCGATGACCTAACAATGTTCAGCGCCACTGCCTCCATCTCCTTCCCCATCCATCCTAACCTTCTCGTTGCCTTCTGACCTGCTGCCAAGCACTGAGCTTGTATTGTCCAAAATCTGCCCGCAGTGACCTCAAGCTCCTTCCTAAGACAAAAGAGGTCACTCAGAGCCCAGCACTGTGAGTATAATCAGGGGTGTTCACCTCCTGATGACACTTACCACTACTGATATCTACCGTCCTACTGACTGCTGGCTCTCATTGACGCTGGGAGCTGATGGGAGGTGCTGGAGCTGTAGGAAGGTGGCTTCAGTGCCCAGGGAGTTTGAAACCTTGCAGTTAAAGTAGAGCATTTGCTCCATTCCTGGACCTGTCAGCACAACACAGCATAATCTTACTTTCCGTTGCAACCTATCCTTTCTTTGTGACCAGTACACACCAGTACAGTACTGTACTTACACCACAGTGCCAGCAGCACAGAAACTGGAGCTCTCTAGTTAAGCAGCGCGGTGCCTGGGTTTAACAGAGGCACTGCGACTGCATCCACTGGGCAGGGTTAAGAGTCAGTGGAGGCCATATGCACGCATGGCAACTGAGCTGCTGCAAAACACTGGAGCCGCTTTGTCGAACGCTTGCCATCATGCTGCTTCATACCAATGTTTGAGGTTCCCAAAGATGTGCCAAGGCTAACCAAGAGACACGGGGCTGCTTTGAAGCTGGCTCAGTTGTTGGGCTGTGAGTAACCAGTAGTTGGTTAATGGATTTCCTGATTGCTATCTGAAGACAGTATCCAATTTCGGTTTATTGCAGAACACCACAGTAAATTATGCACAATTTATACAGTAATATTATGTAGAAATACATACCTTTGTTGCAAGGCTGCACGGCAGCTTAATTGGTATCAGCCGAGCACTCTGACACCGTAAAGCACTACGAGAGCGCTCCTTATTATCCTCATTACTACATACCATTAGTGGCACAAAGCAAAGGCTAATCCTCACCCTATACTCACCAGGGGTGTGCTGCCACACAGCACACACATTGTCAGCAGCCCCAGTCCCACTGGGCTGGGCACATGGAAGACCCGTTACGATTATACCCGGCGTCAGCATAGGCTCCTGCAGAGTTAAACTTCAGAGACAGCAGAAAGCCTCAAGTATGACGGTGGCTGCCAGGAGATGGGAGGCTCTTTGCTGTGGTTATGGAACAAGTATTTTTATCCATAGATTCCTGGAGGGAATGGCTGGGAAAAAGCAAGCAACCTCCTTTTATGGAAACCAGCAAAATCAGATCCAAGAGCCTGTCTCGCCAGCACCCTATTTAGCTTTTTACTACTTTGTACTGGCATAAGCAACTAATAAACTGCAGTTGGGTCAAATGTCTGCTGCATGAACTTTAGCTCGCAGACAGGCCCAGAGCAGGCAGCCAATTCCTACTGATGCTCCAGTAAGTCTTTCACTTTAATGCAGTTTGCTGAAATTTTTTGCCCTGTCCCCTGCTTTCTTGAGTAACTTGAAGCATTTGCTCTTGCACTCCATCTCTCCCAAACACTACATGTTGTGTCTGTTGCATCCTTCACTGCGCTAAAATGGGACAAGGCTTTAACTCCGGATTTTGAAAACCTGGATATGTAGGGCTTAAAATTAACCGGGAAGGGCAAGGTAGAAAAGCCTGAAAGAGCAGGATTCTTAGAGCCAGAGGGGTTTGAGTAAATGCAGACGGCAGCCAAAAGCCAGAGCTGCTCCGGTCTCCTTTCTTCTAGTAGAAAACTTCCAGTAGTATGAGCAGAATTGCCTGCAGGAAGAGGACAGAAATCTCGAGGAACTATCCATTGGCACGGTTAGCTGGGCGAGAGCAAAAAAATAGCATGCTGAAAATCCATGCAAACATCAGAAGAATGAGCTTACCTGTAGTTCCGCACGCGGAAGAGGTTTAACACACTGGCCCACATGCTGCAGCAGGAGATGCAGATCTCCCCCGGCCGGGAGGGGAGGCTGGTGCTGGGGAGGATTAGTTGAAGCTAAACACACACCTGCCCTGGCTCCATCCTCTCTCACTGGGAGCCCTCCTATCTCTAAGTGTTCAGGGGCTGATTCTGACTCACCTCAGGGATTCTCCAATTATTTTGTCATAACATCTTAACACAAGGAGCTGCTCAGGGAGCTGCAGTGTGGCGAGGTAGAAATGACCTTCAGAGCTTTTGTTTTGTTAGATCAGTTTTGACCCCACACTACAAGGATTATTCATCATAACTTACTGACTCATACAGAAGCAGCAAACCCTTCATGCTGTCTTTCAGATTACACAGACAAGGGAATACCTGCGAGTGTTCTACTCCAAAGCAGCATATCGGAGCACAGGAAAAATTTCATTTCACCCTAAATCACTCTTGCCCACTGAGGCTGAGCCAGAAATGAGGAATACAAACATTTGCATCCTGTTAGACACTCCCATGGAGGGTCTAATTAGTTAAGGTCAAACACAAGTGTAAATTTTTCATTCCTCTGTAACAAAGCAAGCAGCTACATTTCACAGCCTAGCAGTTTCTTCTTCAGCACGATTGCTGTGAACCTCTACTAACGTTTATTACATTCCTCCTTGCTTACGCCCTCACCGCAGGATCAGAGTGCTTCGCTGCATAATAGCGCTATCACGTTTTTGTAACACACCATTTCCTATTGATGGATTACAAAGTGTTTAACAAAAAACGCATTCAGGATCAAGACGGCGAGTGACTCGAGGTCACCCGGCAAAGAAGCGCAAGAGCCAGCGAAGGTGAAACCTCTCCTGAGGCCCATCAAAGTGGCCTTTCCACCACGGCACGCTGCCTTCCCTGCTGACAGCTGAAGGGTTATCTTTGTTGAAAGATCGGCAGTGACGCTAGATGAAGCCAAACCATTTTGAGGAATTGCAAAGGTACAGCTGTCCAAATACAGTGTCTTTACCAAATGTTGAAAGCCACAATGTTCGTATGTCTCTAAATTCTTCCTGCT
>NW_010421021.1:14439-26251 GCF_000710305.1 Buceros rhinoceros silvestris
CATTCATCCAAAGAAATGAATGCCTTCATTTTATCAGTCGCCAGAATAATTTTATGTATCTACCTCTTAGGCCTCGTCTGGAATTCATAATTCACGCTTAATGAGAAGTATTAGCACACGCTTACTGCAATTACATGATGAATGTTTGATTTCTGGCTTACAGCCTGAAAAATACATGGATTTCTGTGATCTCCAGAAAGGTAAAGATGAAACCTCATGTTTTAATTAGGGGCTAATAGCTTTAGTTCACTGCGACACAAAGGCCTTTGGTTTTTCTAAAAGCTTTCCAACCCAGCTGAAAGTCTGCTGCTCAATTAGGCTGGTGTTATACATCAGCTGGTCAAGCAATGTCAGCCTTCCTAAGAAGCTGTTGCTCTCTCCCTAGGAGCTTTTACTCTGGACAAAAATGCGTTGCTTTTATAGCTGGAGGATCTACCGGTGCTGTAAACTGCTGGAGATAGAGTTCAGGAGCTCCCACCACTCTAGCTGCACAGGATTAAACCCCGGAGTCTGCCCAAATTTCACTACTGAGTACTTCTGGAGCTACTGCAACACTGAAGAAAAAACAGAAAAATTAATTTCCACATGATTAGGCTAAATTTGTAAGAGCAATATGAAGATTGGTATAGATTACGACCATAAACACATGTATGTGAAAGCACCAGAACAACCATTACGAAGAGGCCCCTAAGGATACCAAGCAACACCATTTCACCAAGTGGAGGATGCGTGGCTGCTGTCGAGCCCCAGAGACCCCATGCTGGTGAGACCACAGTGCAGGCAGCTCCTGAGCAGACGACCCCACTCTGACAGCAGGACAGAGGCAGAGGCTGTGTCAATGACATGTGCCAGTCCTCCTCCTGAGAGCCCAACAGGCTGACGGGAAGGCAACAGCCGTAGGATAGAAAAGACATCCTAAAGGATAGAAAGATCAACACTGGGAAACATCGTCCACAGCAGAAGGATCTCACCACAACCCCGTAAAAACCCCTGCAGTTAAGGAGAACTACAACTAATCAAGCAGTATCACAGGCACCGTGGTGCACCACCGTGGGGCACCACTCTTGCACCCTGTCCCCTACCCTCAGTTCAAGGCCTCTGGTGCTGTTCTCACGCTCCTCCACAGGACCTGGGAGCCTCTGCCATGCCACTGAGAACCAGAACTTTAGGAACTCTGCGCTGTGACAGTGTCTGGCAAATGACAGAATTTTCACGGCCAACCCCCCCTCGGTCCTGCAGGGTCCGAGTGAGCAGCAGTTACGCACTGCCAGTCGTCCGCCAGAGGCAAGAACCACTCCAAAGGTGGTGTGGGCCCAGGCAGAGCTGCTGCAGGGGCAGACATGAAGGTCATAGAACTGCACAAAGAAACGCAGCCCTCCAAGAGACACCCAATTACTCTTTACTGGCTTGACACTACTACTCTGCTCAATCAAGTTTGCGAACTGGCTGCTGCTCAGCTCAGCTCACAGGAACTGCTTGTCCTTCAGCAAGCACAAGGGTGAGACCGCCCTCCTCTGCCTGGTTGTGTATCTTCTCACTGTAATTAAATGTGACATGCAGCTGCAGTAAGTATTTGTGCAGTCATAGCTCACGTATGATAATCACCAAAAAACCAACTTCAGCAGGGAACGCATGGGCATCCTCGTCTAGTGTTTTGCCGGGCTGATGTTTGTAATCTAACACAAATTCACTGAAGCCAGGAACTGAACGAAGTCAGAGCCAAAACCAGCAGTTAACCCTCCTTTTCATGGCAAAAGGGAACTGTGTTATCCACAGAGTGAGGCAGCCTTGATAGACTGAATTTAGGAAATAATCTAATTGGCACTAGATGGCACACCTCAGTTACCAACCCGTGTGTGAATTCAGGATTGTTCTTTGTTTTCAACAGAAGATATTCCCTCTGTTTGCTTACATAACACTTTATAATCATGCTTGCTTTCTATTTTGAAACCACGACAGCTTAAAAAAGAAAAAACCACACATAGGAAAAAAAAAGTAATTCTTACCTAAAAATACACCACCTGCCAGTGAAAACCTAGCTCGATTCTGTCACATCTATAGCCGAAGCAGGCTAATAACAGCATCACAGACGGTTTCTTTAAATAAACGTGTACCTCTCCCCACAGTGACTCCTCCAGCTTCTGGCATGGCATTACCTCCTCTCCTAGGTGACGGCTGCGCCTTACGGTCAACCTGGACATTTGGCAGCTGCAATGGATGTCAGGAAACGCCATCCCCTGCCTGTGGCTGTTTCCAATACCGGCAACAGAGCGATGGACAGCCACATCTCTACTAAAGAACAGCAACAGATACATTCTCATGCAGCTGTTTTTTTTCCTCAGGTGATCAAATCTGCTGAGGAGTTCTTTTAACCTGCCCAAATCCCCGCGTAAGGCTACGTGGAAAATACCACAGTGACTCGATGCAAAGGCACAGGGCTGCAGTCAGAGCAGTGAAGGCAGAACTGGATCTTTCTGCAGCATTCCACAGTATGAAATGTCATAAACTACTAAAATACAAACAAAACCACTGCGGGGTGCTGTGCTCGTTCTCCCTCTGTAGTTATGAATCAGTGTCTCTGCAATCAGAAGTGGTTATTTCTTAATTCTCATATGTCCAAACTCACTCGAGATGAACACTTGAGCTGGATTCCAATCTTCTGCTATTACCATCAGTGAAACGTGCTTCAGACCAAACTGCAAACTAATTGCTACCACTTTTAAACCAGGTACCTGCCTCAGGAATTCCACGAGCATCACACCTGGTAAATAGTGATACAGAGAACAAACAGAATTCAACTTATTTCCTCCTGGTTCTACTTCAGTCATCTGAAAACCCGTGGAGATCAAATTTATCATACTGACTAAGAGCATGCTACGCTATGGCAGAGTATGAAGCTTCCTGGGACCTCCGTGGCAGTGGGGTTTAACATAAGCTAGACTGGTCCACACAGAACTCCGACCTACTTAGACCTGACTTCTGTTGGTACCCATATGACACACACTTGCTTCATGCCACAGAGAAGGGTGAAGGAGTGTAGTTCTAACAGGTTTATAATTTCTAAGGGTAAAATTAAAAGCATTTGAAAGAATACCCTAAGAAACAGAGTAACATAGGAGAGCACAGGACAGGACTCACATAATCAAAGCTCTATTTGTGTCTATTACATGGATACGAGTGATAAAAAAAAAAAAAAAAAAATCAATTCACTACCTACGTTTGGGCCCAAATTTATGAATACCTGTAAAATCGGAGTAATGATACTGATATCTGAAGCCACTCTGAAATGAGTAATGATTTGTTTAAATACTGGGTACTATTGTAAATTAACTGAAACCAACATCTTTCCTATGGCCTGCTTCACAATCAGATGTCGACTTCTTCCATGTCTGGGTTTGAGCAGGCTGTACCATTCAATCGCCTGCTGCACCGTGCTATTTTGGAAGGAGTGGATTTAATTTGTGAAAGTACCAGGAAACTGCAAATAGAAGTAACTGCATTGATAAAAAAGGTATTGTAAAATGTATATAGAGTCTGTAAAGTCTTAAAAAGTCTTAAAGTTGCAGTGTGTGCCAATGAAACCGAAAAACCACTGATTTCAGGTTTGGCATTACAAAACTATGCCAGGGTAAGTAACGCTCACTTACCACTAATTTCCATCTGCCTTCCACATCACTGAAAAACTACTTTCAAAGGATGAGAAAACAATCACTGCCCTGCGCTCCAGGCATGAAAGTACTGAATTTATTAATGGCAAATGGTACCTGCAGAAGTAAATTAATCAAATGTATATAACAGCAACTTCCGAGTTTGAAGCTTCACCATTTAAAACTTAACTTCCAGAAACCTCACCACACGAGTCACATTTTTGTTTTAGGGGAAAAATGAAATTAGCAGAGCAGTTTCACTCGTTTTTGTGAGTTTCGTTTTTTTTTGTGCCAAATTACAGAAGGCACACGTGCACATTTTTATACTTGTGAGCTCGTCTTTCGAGTGCCTTGAAACAATGATGAATAACTGCCTGGGACATTCAGCAATGTTTCATTTGGAGCTTATTGTTAACTGCAGCCAGCACGGCACCCCACCCCATCACCGCCGCCGCTGCCAGCTGCTGGCTGTCTAGTACAAGGCTGGCTTCTTCCTCAAACTGCAGTAGTCTGTTCTTAAAGAGTTCATTCGCTTTAAAGCAAAACACAGCCCACTATGATGCTTCTTCTAGGAGTATTTTAATAAAAAGAGGACCAGCTGTTCCGATTCAGTCAAGAAACCAAGCTGAAATGACAACCCTAATCTTGGGGATAGTATAAAAATGGAAGATGCAGCTCCCTTTTTCAAAATTTTTTTAAAGACTGTTCTTGGCACTTGGCCTGCCCATTCTAGGACAACAAGAACTACAAATTCTAGAGAGTTTTTTACCTGTTGCATTAAATCTTGTTTAGGCATTGCCTTCACTTCTTTCTTACAAAAAGGAATAAATAAGAATTAAAATAAAAATGCAAAAAAGAATAACGGATTGAGATCTTTGAGTTCACAGTAGAATAACGTAGGTACTTTAGAGCTTTCCTCTGCAGGACTAAAGCAGACCGTAAGTAAAAGTAAGTAAAAGAGTGCCCCAGCTACTTTGGCACCTACATGATATTGACAGACAAAATCTAAAGCACTTACGCAAAGAGGATTAAATTTCCTAAATAAAACACAATGATTTTGAAAATTTTAACGAGCGATATATGAGAATAAAAGAAGCATAGATCCCTTCAGCAGTCCTGAATTCATGCCTAGTGCAAAGTAATTCAAAATGACAGAGCAGTGTCAGGATAACACAGTAATCTAATACTGTCCTTAAAAAAAAAAACCCACAACAAAATACACCGCCCCAAAACCCCACAATCCACAATACTACTCAGATTTTCCTATATTCATAATTAGTACTGATAACTAGTAATTGCCGTGTTGCACAATCACAATTATCGGGAAAAAAATTCATCACACTGTAAAATCCTGCTCTGGAAAGGGTTATTCTTTGTACTGTATTTCTGCTCTTAGCTCTTTGGAGAAGTAATTTATGAGCACTGCTGTCAGCTTCTGCTGGAGACTAGCACTTCCCATCACAAGAGGAATCAGCTGAGCAATATCAGTCCAGTCTAAGTGCTTGAGAATAACAATGGCTTCATCATAGAGCTTCTGCTGCTCGGCAGGAGGCAATTCCAGTAGGATCTGAGGGACCGGTTTGAACTGTCCACTGCTCATCCAGGCACCAAGCAACCCACCAAATGCTCCTCCTGGAAAACAGGGAGGGAGAGGGAGGGAGAGAAAGAGAGAGAGAGAGAGAGGGAGCGAGAGGTTACTCATTACCAGTTAATGTTAAAACCTGAATTCTACCTGCAGCTTCACCAAAGTTCCCAGCTTTAGGAGAAACCAAGGCAGAGCTGCCCCTGTGCCCTGTCGCCAGGTTTATACAGGGTGTTGAAAACACCAAGGAGGATTTTGAAAGCTTCTCACATCCACAGCAATCACAGAGGAACTCTTTACACCAGCAAAGCTAACTGCCCCAAGCTAGAAATCAGAACCAAAACGACACTCCTTAGGACACTGGTCTCTTTAGGATAAGCTCTATGGCTAAGTAAAATCATGCCCTGACCAGCAACTGCCTTATTGGGGCCATTCACACATAAACTCTTACTAGACATTCCCAACCTGGGCCAAGCCTTCTGCTTCTGTAGGGCCACACACCACAGCCTCCTGCTCCCAGCAAGTCGACCCCTTGGAAGGTGCTCACAGAGACATCAAACCCATCAGCTTCCTGGCCTTAGGCACTGTCATGCTTCCACCCAGCAAGGCACCACCCCAGCTGGCCAAGAAAAGCTCTGGGAAGTGGAGCGGGTCCAGGTCATCAGGATAACAGGGAGGGACCTTCTACAGCTCAGGTGGTTGTGGCTGCTGCTGAGAAACCAGCCTTGCAGTCCCACGCGGCTGCTGCCCTTCATAGAGTTACTGATGCAACTCACACCGCTGCACTCTCCAACAGCCACTCACACGACTGACATCGCTGCCCAGAGACACCAGACACCGGCACGCTGGGTGAAGAGGGAGAGCCCTCCCAAGGGAGCAGCGTCAGAACGCATCCGGCCTCCAAAACTCCCACCGCCAGCGACGGCTCCTACATGTCATTCATGCACTCGCAGGGAGGCAGTTGTTCGGTAGACAAAAATTCTGCAATCTGCAGATTTTACTCAGGCGGTAATTTGTCCCATGGTACCACAGAAATACTTGAAAGCCTACGATGGCTGAATCCATCTTCAAGGAACTTTTATGAGAACATCAATATCTGATTTAGGGGCACTTAATGCAAAAGCCACGAGAAGTATTGACGTCCAGGTTCCTCATCTGTTGAGACAAGATTTGTTACATGACCACACTCTTCCCCACTGAGCCGCACATCCACAATCCATCCTTCGCAGGGCAAGCAGGCCCCAGAGAGCACTGTACGCTGCAAGTTTCTCCAGCGACCGCTGCAGACAGAAGGTTGTGCAGCCTCTAAGCCTAGCTGCAAGGCAGCAGCAAGGACAATTCCTGCTACCAGTCCCATGCCTATGCAGGCTGTTGGTGAAAGTGAAAGCGCACTTGCCTGCCAACATCCCTATACCTGTCCCAAAACCCACCAAGAAGCCCGTGAAACTGCTGGACGGGCTCTCAAGAGTAAGGAGCGTTCAAGGCCCATGTGGCTTGAGTGACAGGGCAGCTTTCAAACTAGACAGCTCTTAATTCAAGAGACACAGCGACAGGAGAGACAACTATTAGACTCTGGCCTTCCTGAAATTTCCCATGCAAGGAAAAAACCAAAGAGAGCAGGCACTTTTGAAATACAGAAAAAAAAAAAAAATTAAGCAAAACAGACTCACCTACAGCGATGCCAGGTGGACCTCCCATCAGACCTCCAATAAGTGCTGCCGCACCAGCCAGAAGTGCTCCTTGACCGGAGTGTTTGACTGCAGCTTTCATCCCCTGCTCCCGGGAGAGATGGCAGAACAGCTGGATCACGTCATCAACGTTGATGGGCATCTTGGTGACTTAAGATCCTGGAAAAGACGTTTTACGTTATC
Source organism: Buceros rhinoceros silvestris (assembly GCF_000710305.1). Classification (NCBI taxonomy): domain Eukaryota; kingdom Metazoa; phylum Chordata; class Aves; order Bucerotiformes; family Bucerotidae; genus Buceros; species Buceros rhinoceros. The sequence continues at coordinate 21,540 of NW_010421021.1, forward strand.
TTTTGATCCCTGCAACAGGAACTATATCTCGTTGCTAAACAAATTTCAGGAAGAAAGAGTTCAGGATTCTGTGGACAGAGGCACTGTTAATTCAGGACAAAAAAAAAAAATCCATTTCCTGTCTTGTTCGTTTCTGGGAAAGCCACGCCTACTTGCAAACAGTTAAACGTGACAACTCTAAAATGAAACCACAGAGGAGAGCAGAAAAATCAATTTTTATGACATTCAGAAGACCAAACAAGGACTGGTACCAGCAGTGAGAGACTTCAGAAAGTTTCTGTCTCCTTTGACAGGACATTGCCTTTGCCCCAGCAATTGCCACATGTGTTCAGCATCGCACCCAGCTCTGGGAAAAAGGCAAAGCAGAGCCTCGCTCTGCCGCAGCTACCAGACTGTAACTGGAAAATCTCCCTGCTATTTTGTCCATGCTTCTCCCCATTTTGTTACACATCTAAACACTTCCAGGCTGATTTCTGAAGGGGGGATGCAAGATGAGCCTGAGGAAGGGTACAGATTTCAGTAGGAGAAGTAGGATGGACCTGGGACTGGGAATAAATGTGGGGACTGCTGGAGACACAGCATCACTTGCCAGAGTTGCGGGTGCCAGCAAGTGTAGCAAGCAAGCAAAGAGGCTGCACGAACAAATAGTATGGCTTCTCTCCTTTAAAAAAGGAAAGATTCTACTGAAGAAAAATATTCTACCCATTATTTTGCAACTCCTGTTTGCTTGCTGTTAAGCCAGTCACTTGAATCAAACTTTTCAGAAATGGTTACTACACTCTGCTTGAGTGCAGCGTTGTACAACACCACGCACTGACAAATCCATCTTTGGCTTTCAGTTTGGCAAAGCAAGTAGATACTTTATGTCCTTCACAACTATTTTAATAACAGGAGAATATGTAGAGTACTAAAAAAACCCTCAAAGAGATCAGAGAAAACCCATAAAGTGAAATTAAGAAACTCCATCCCCCGAGCAGAGCTGGATGAGCGCTCAGTAAGTAAGGCCCAAGGACTTGGCACTGAAGAGTAAGAAAAAGCTCATTCATTAAGCAAATACCTTCCATTCTGCACACCGAGGAAAGGGCTCATGTGGAAAAAAAAAGTGTTCAGTATGATTAAAAATATAATCCTATGCACACAGAAGGCAGATTTATTGTTGTACATGGGAGGTTAGCCCTGTTTAACAGCTGAGTGTTAGGTTTTCCAACACTTTTGATAGTAGTGCATGTGCTACACTCTCTCAGACCAAGCCAGCTTCTCTTCAAGTCCTTCCTGAATAGATCTCCCCAGTGCAAAGTGCACGTGGAATACTACCACACAATTTTTTTTATATTAAAAATTTACTACTGTGAAAGTGAAAGCTTTCTTCTGCACTAAAATGGCTGACTCCAAGTATCTGTGTCACCGCAGTACCCAAGCACTGCAGACACTAGACAAAAATCTTTGGAAGGGACCACATACGCTCCATAGGTGCAGAGTAGGAAATTCATCAGATAGTTGCACTCCTCTCACTATTTCATTCATCTTCATGCCAATCTAAGGAAAACATCTAAGTTCTTCATTTTACCACCGCTGCTTTTGGGTTTTTGGCAGGCTTATGACACAGCAGCGCGCACTGACAGCAGAGTGACACACTCTGCTTCCAGAGTTACATACGACCTCTTTCACCGTGATTCAAGCTGAAAGGAATGAACAAATGGTTGCTCTGTTCATCCTAGAGCAGCAGGAAAAAAACCTATATACAACCGGCACAGATCACACTGCCAAGCCTGGTAACGTCAGAAAATAAGATAATTTTTACCTTTTCTTAACAGAAGGTGAGCAGATTCCCACTCAGTGACATGCGCACGAGCACCGAGAAGCCTTAAGCGCTGCAGGATTCAGCTTCTCCCTTCAGTGAGATGGGCGTTGATTCATGCTTGTCCTGCACTCCCTTAGCATGACCTCAGACTAACCCAGCTGCCTGAGTGCTGAAATGAATTTGCTTCTGCTCTTTGGGCTAACTCCAGCGAACGTCTCATCCAGAGCTCTTCAGCATGAAGGCTCTGTGGCACGGATGGGACTCACAAGCTGAAGAGCTGACAACACAAGAGCTCACAACGCAACACAGCTTTTGCCGTAGTAACACCAATACTACGAAGTGTCCTTATGGTGACGTGGCATCTCGAGCAGAGCAAAGGTGATCAGCTACACTGCAGCTTCTCCCAGTAAATAAAAAAACTCTTTCGTGACTAGATTCAAAGTGCAACTGGCTTAAGAGTGAAAAAAGCCCAGACCATAATGAAAGCAGGAATCACGCTGCTATCTGGTGGAGTACGAAGTGTAGTGTACACATGAATTTGAAATAACATATTTGACCCAAGTTAAAGCAGAAACATACTTGAACTCAAGCAATCGTAAGCATTTTTTCCATAGTAAATTATTTTGCTGCTTTACTCCCTCACAACTTACTCAAAGGGAATTTCCACTTTCAAAATTAACACTTCTTTGGGGTTTTTTGGTTTGATTGAAGAAGGTTCTTGGCACAGCAGAGCCATTCCTGCAGAATTCTGATTGTCAGTGTCACGCTCAGAATTCTCAAAGACATTACAAGAAACAGTCCTTTTCTCCCAACTCGTACAAGTGTTTTTATGATCTCTTAGCATATTCATCATAGGTCCTGCAGTGAATTCTAGTGACTACAGTAACTGAGGCACAGAACACACAAGCTGGGGTTTTGTAAAACTGTACATACAGAGCACTAGTGACAGCCACTGAAACCTAAACCACGTCTTACAAGACATACACATAATGCCACATTCAAAGTTGACATACAAACTTATCAGGTTATCATTCTCTTTGGATAGGTAGAGCAGGGTCATGGCTCCCTTTGCTCCCCGGTCCCTGGGGTGAAAGAGAGAGCATCCACTAACTTAGAGAGGAGTACAGAGTCCACCATCCTGGATGCCTGGGGAGACTACAGAGAGGAACGCACCCGCTGAATTGCCACAGAAATTGCTACATTCAGCGCAAAGACACAGATGAGCGGACCAAAGTTGCAGAGTTGGTCTTCTATGAAGTCACACCATCACAAATTTCTTTGAAAATTTCAGTTTCTGATGACCAATCAAGGTGTTCAAATCAGACAATTTTCAGGGAGCATGTATTTTCTTTAACCACACACTACAGGCCATGAAAGCAGGGTGTTTTGGCAATGTATTAACAAGTTGCAGCACAGGGAGTCCATAAAAGAGTTTAGCCTGCCACTAGGATAAGCAGCCACCAAAACAGTGAGTTTTAGGCTGAGGAAATCAAACAGAAAGCTTATAAAGCTCTGCCGCAGCACACTTACAACAGCTCACAGGCTGGTAAGGTCTGTAAGAAGCCACCTGCAAGAACTGGAGCACAAAACGGCGGCTGATATCAACTTTACGATCAGAATCACCGAGCGAGCAGAACAGGAAGATAAACATATTGGATAATGCCAGTGAACTTCAGAGGAGCAAGAATCCTACCCCAGAATAAAGGGAACCGTGTCAGAGGCAGAACCACATGACAGCCAAAAATATTTATAAACTTTGACTGCATAACTGACAACTAGAGCAAAAGTGCAATTTTATTCCAGCACCAAAGTATTTTCTACAGAATCCACCCAGATATTAAGAAACACTAGGAATGTAAGCACTGGATTTGCGCTGAAGGAGGGACAGAAATGTCAAGGACATCCATAAAACTGGGCCGAGCTTTCAGAGGTGCTGAGTTCCCACAGCTCCCACTGACTTCACACAGCACCGAGAATATTCAGCACTTCAAGAAAAAAAAAACGAAGAGGAAAATGAAGTCACTGAGAAACCAAGCTTTGTGGTATTGCAGACCTTTCTTACTTGTTTCGTGGCAATCCAGCGGGTGTGTTCCTCTGTGTGGTCTCCCCAGGCATCCGGGATGGTGGACTCTGTACTCCTCTCTAAGTTAGTGGATGCTCTCTCTTTCACCCCAGGGACCGGGGAGCAAAGGGAGCCATGACCCTGCTCTACCTATCCAAAGAGAATGATAACCTGATAAGTTTGTATGTCAACTTTGAACCTAAGACCAATGGGTTTTACCAAAAAGTACATTCCTCTCAGAACTACTTTTATTACTTAAGAAATGCGATAGAAATAATTAAAATCACAAGAACGCATCATGCCCAACTCACTGAAAGTCCTGACCGTAAACAGCCAAAGAGGTTTTAACCAGATTAATCCACTGTGCAAACCTCATTTCAGCTCTCTCCTGTTTGACACTCTCACCTCTTTACCCTGCTTCCTCCTTCACAAAACAATGACTTTAGACAGGCAAGAGCCCTTCTACCCCTGGGCTCACTGTCCCACTTCCAGAAAAACAAACACCCTCCCGAATGACCACACAGGAGATATTCTAACCAGTGCACACCACTGGGCTGTCCTCACCGCTCCTTACAACCTTCCCTTGACCTAACAGTTATACTCTTCAGTAAACATGTCTGCAACGTGCGTATACCTAGAAGAAAAATCACTACAAGGCAAATTCCAAACCTTCCAAGCAATGAAAACATAGGTCTAAGTCTTCTTACCAGGAGCCAGCTTTCGCTCGGTGGACACCGCATGGTGATAAGCAAGAACACTGGCAGCCACCAGTAAAACCTGTTTTAAATGTACCAGTTTTAGCCCTGCTCTGCATCGGTAATTTTCAGTTATTTTGCTAAGGGCGGGTTC
>NW_010421021.1:26350-27549 GCF_000710305.1 Buceros rhinoceros silvestris
CTTCTTACCTACTGGTGTAAAAACGAAAACACGCTGATTCCTATTCCTGTCTCAGCATCTTCCTTCCCAACCACGAGGACTCACTACATCTACAAATATCTACTGTAATAACATAATTATGTTGCTGACTATACATTTATTCAGATGTTCTGTTTTGTGAGTTTAAATTCTATCAGGAGAGGGTAAGAAACTCACGGGTTTGCTAGACAATCTGAATTCAAATGACATGCGTAAAAGAGCATTTTAATATTGTTTCTAGGAACTGCAACCTTAAGAACATTGCTCACTTTCTTTTTCTTTACCAAAGCATATAGATTTATCAAAGCATTTAATTGGTTGATTTAACCAAAGATGCAACAAATTTACTAATTATACAAACAAACTACTTCTATGAGCCCAAGAGATAATTTTACAAGAATCTTGGATGCCTACAAATGCAGGTAAAAGTGGGAATTATTTCCTTCCACTAAGGTTAAAGGAAGTTGGGCACCCAATGCGTGTAGGCACTTGGGACATGTCACTTACCTGGACCGCTAAATCACAAAGTATTTGTGAAAGACTGGCCATAACTCCTTCAGGCCTTCAATTTTTTTTTACTTACTCAAAGTCTTTCTAATTTTGAAGCTGGGTATTCGAAGTATTAGAAGTTGTTACAGGTTGCTTCGACCAGCTAGATGATATTGAAGCCAAAACAATCAGACTTTCAGTTAAGGAAGAAAAAATAGCTGATGCCTAGAACACACAAATAGCAGAGATTGTTCCCCTGTAGAGACAGCTGGCAGAGCACACTGCAGTGGTATCTTTGAAAGCTGAACTAAGCCAGAAAATTAAAGATGCTTTCCCTCACTTACTACAAACATGATCTTCAGCTCATTAAAATTAATCAACATGTTCTGAATGTTTTAAAATTTATTAAAATCTTTATGACTGAAATAGGCTGAGCACAAAATGTAATTATACATTCTCTCAACAGCTGAAATTGAATTGCACTTCAGATCTATTTTATTTTCCTGCATCACCAATTTCAGGTTTACAATGGCTGAAACGATGATTCAGCCGCAGCGTCACTCGGGGAAAAAAGAAAGCAGAGGCTAAAGGAGAGCTCAGGCCCCTCTGGAGATTTTTAAGGCCCTTCTCACCGTTCCCGAGGCAGGGCGGCGCCAGCGGCGGGTGATGTGCCGGGGTTCGGCCAGGGCCCG
>NW_010421022.1:0-296 GCF_000710305.1 Buceros rhinoceros silvestris
CTCCCGAACCACCCTTCGAGCCGGTGGCGACCAAGCCAATCCCCGCCCCGTAACGACCCTGTTAATTAATCCAGAGCTCAAAAATAGCCCTGCAGGATTTCCTGCCTCCCCCTCAACCGCACCACAAGGTAAGAGGGAGACGCTCGAGCAGAGCTGAGGGGAGATGCTCCGCAGATCCCACGGTCTGTCCCTGCGTTATCGCTCTCGCTGGTTTTGGAGCGACTCTCGTCCTTCCCCTGCCCACGCAACACCCAAAGCACGGCTCGTCCTTCTCCTCCCGCATGGGGCAACAGGGC
>NW_010421022.1:467-1415 GCF_000710305.1 Buceros rhinoceros silvestris
GGCGTGGAACAAGCGGAAATCTGATGTGTAATAACTCCACCTAGAGGGAAAAAGGATGAGACTGGCCATGAGCGACCACGGCACAGCCAAGCACAGTCCCGGTCACCTGCCCGATGGGACCAAGGACACGGACGTGGTCCTGCTGCCCCAGGTATCGCTCGCTGCGGCGGTGCCACGGTGCTCCGTCCCATGGGTGTATCAGCCACCATCAGTCCTCAGTGACCCCACGGCTGGACCCAAGAGCCCAGCTGTCCCTTCCCACCCCCAGGACCTCACTGGTCTCACGCATGAGATTGACGGCCACCCCACGGGCGACATTCTGAGTCCTTTACTCAGGGCATTTCCCTCTGTTGTTATTTCCTGGCTGGCACCTGCAGTTTCACTCCTCCCAGGCACCCCCCAGGGTGCGGATGTGTCTGTGGATGGGCCACACACTTCAAAACGAGCGGGGAAATCGGAGCAAACCCTTGTCATGGTCCTTCGTCCGGTGGTCTGATACACCCAGTGTCAACCACGCCCCAGATCTGAGAGTTTGTTCTCACAACCACATGCCCTGGCTTGGTTTCATTTCTCTTTGTTTCAATTACGTGTCAAGGTGGTGCTGGGGGACAGGGGTCAGTGGGGACCTGGCAGGGCTGGGGAACGGGGGGACTCGAGGAGCTGGAAGGGCTTTTCCAACATGAACAATTCTGTGATTCTGTGATTCTGATAGCAGCTTCCTCTGCACCTTGGTCAGAGATTTATCTCTGGGAAGTGTCTCCTGTCTCTCCAGACCCTCTGCCCGTCCCCAGCCAGGACTGAGAGCTGGGAGGAGGTTGGTCACAGTCTCCCCACCACGTGCAGTGAGAAGTGAGGGTTCCTTCAGAAGGAAAGCTGGGACTGCTCTCCCCGTTCGTGGATGCCAGCACACCCAGGTGTGGATGGATGGATGGACGGACGGACGGATGG
>NW_010421022.1:1563-3809 GCF_000710305.1 Buceros rhinoceros silvestris
GGATGGAGGGAGGGATAGATGGGTGGAGGGATGGAGGGATGGACGAAGGGATGGGTGGGTGGATGGAAGGATGGGGTGAAGCCACTGGCACAAACCATGGTACCTTCTCGCAGCACTCACCCGCTGCCGTCAGGCTTGGCTGGTGTCCAGGACCATCGCCCTGAGCGTGGAGGTGGGAGCACCGCGCAGGAGCAGACTCCCCTTGGCACAGCCCCACTGTTGAAGATTTCATGGCCTTGCTGGTCCTCTGCAGGTGTGAGCAGGCGGCCGGCAGTGCCCACCGTGCAGTTCTGAGAAACCCCCAGGTTTTCTCCTCCTGTCCTTCCCAGGACCCCACCTTCACCAACCGGCTGCTCAGGCTCTTTCATGCCCCGCTGCCCTCCCCACAGGTCTCCTGCCCACACCGTGTCAGCTCTGGGCAGGGGAATCAGCCACCATTGGGGTTTTTTTTATTCCTCTGTAACCTTGGAAATGGGAGACCAAGGGAACATCAGCTTCAGCTTCTGTTTAACAACCGCCTCTTATCGCTGCTCACGCAGCAGAGCCCAGGCAGAAGATAAAGCGTTTCCACCGCGGTGGATAGACAGAGATGACACTGGCAGCGGCTCGCGCGACAGCGTTGTCCTCTGCCCTCTCAGCTGCCCGCGTTCAGCGGGTGCTTCTTCCCAGGCCCCACGTTCTGCTCCCAGTGTTTGCTCCAGCGCGGCCGGGTAGAGCCTCCCCTTGCTCCCGGCTCAGCCGGTTGTTAACCACTTACTTCCAAACTGCTGCACGCTTTGTCCTGGCTGCCGAGGGACCTCGCCAGGGCTTTTCAGCCGGGGCTGCTGCCGAGCCTTCGGCCGGGGCGGCCACAGAGCTGCCGTGCTGGGGCTCACGTCGGACTGGGCTGCGGGCGCTCCTCTTGTCCTGGCTGCCGAGGGACCTCGCCAGGGCTTTTCAGCCGGGGCTGCTGCCGAGCCTTCGGCCGGGGCGGCCACAGAGCTGCCGTGCTGGGGCTCACGTACGACTGGGCTGCGAGAGCTCCTCCTGCCTCCAGCTCCGCTCCAAAGCTCTTCCCGCTGCTCATCCCGTCACAATATTGTCTTCAGGTTTCAGATGTCCTGACGGTGCCTGGTGGACACTCACCTCTGCGCCATGGCTGCAGAGAGGCCAGTTTTGTCCCTTAAATGTACCCCCAGCATCCATGGAAGGGGAACACAAGAGACCAGGGCTGTCGTTCCTTTGAGGAAGCTTCGATCCTGAATTTAGTTGAGAAATAAAACCCTCGGGAAATACAGAAAGGTCCTTCTTACCCAGCTCACTGATGGGAGACGGGTGATTCAGCACGTTTGCAGAGACATATGCCACCTTGATGCCACCAGCTTGTGTTTGCTGGGAGGGAAGAAGGTAAAAGCCATTATTTACCACCTAATCCACCCAGAGAAAAGGGCTCCCCGGCTCCGCAGTGTGCTCACAGTGTTCGGGAAGGCTGGGGAGATCCATCACCTGGAGCGCTCTGCCAGCGGCTGAGGAGAAAACGTCCCTTTTCCCGCAGGGATCGTAAATCTCCGGAGTCAGTGTTGCAGCAGCACCCTCGTACCCACGGCGTGCTGCCGCAGGACGCTTTGGGATCACAAGTGCCATTTGGGCTGCGTTCCCCATTGCTCAGCTCGAGGCCAGAGCCGTGCTTGGTCTGATCCCAGCTCCAGTTCTGTGGGGTGAGCTGGTGCTATTTCACTCCTCATAAATCACCCACATCCAAAGCAAGGCGACAGCAAGGAAGAAGTTTCTCGCTGGACCTGCTTTGCTGTGTTTTTAAGCCCCAACTTGGACTCTGAGCCTGGAACCTGCCCGGGGTGGGAGGAAAGGCCCTGGGGGTGTTGGTGACAGCGGCTGGAGAGGAGCCAGCAGTGTGCCCAGGGGGGCAAGAAGGCCAACGGCATCCTGCTGGTACCAGCACTGGTGTGGGCAGCAGCACCAGGGCAGGGATCGTCCCCCTGGACTGGGGGCACTGGGGAGGTAAATCCTGGGGTCAGTTTTGTCCCCTCACTGCCAGAAGGTCACTGAGGGGCTGGAGCGTGTCCAGAGAAGGGCAACAGAGCTGGGGCAGGGGCTGGAGCACAATGTGCTGAGGAGACACTGAGGGACCTGGGGGGGTTGAGCCTGGAGCAAAGGAGGCTCCGGGGAGACCTTCTGGCTCTGACAACTCCCTGACAGGAGGGTGCAGCGAGGGGGGGGTCAGTCTCTGCTCCCCCGGAACAAACGGC
>NW_010421022.1:3961-4768 GCF_000710305.1 Buceros rhinoceros silvestris
CTGGAGGGGTTTCCCAGCTGTGTGGAGGTGCTGCTGCGGGACAGGGGACAGTGGGGACCTGGCAGTGCTGGGGAATGGGGGGACTCGAGGAGCTGAAAGGGCTTTTCCAACCGAAACGATCTGGTGGTTCTGGTCTGTGCAGCTCTGCAGACTCTTCCACCACTCAGGATTTACTGGTGACCGGGTACAGCCCCATCTGCGAGCGGCTGAAGAGAACCGAAGAGGCTGGTCTCTAGGCATGGAGCCCTGAGCATCTGTTTCCAAAACAGAACACAAACAGTTTTGTTGTGGCGAGGATTTACTCATGCTTGGTGCCTTGTGTCACAGGCCCCAAGGAAAGGGGAGCGCTTTCTCTCTCCTCATCAAGCTGGGCGTGTGTCAGACACCAGCACTGACATCGAGCCAGCGCGTGGCTCCTTTCCCGTCTAGCCCCGCCGTCACCCACTTGCCGTTTCGCCGCCTTGTGACCGCCTTGTCCCAGCGTGCAGCAGCCACAGGACAGCCCTTTGCTGCGGGTTTTTTTCCCTCTGCCACAGAACACGCCACAGTGGAACCACCGTCCCCGTGACACCGGTGGAAATGTGTTATCCCAGCCTGGCCAGTGCTCCTCAGCCACCGAACTCTGGTCTTGCAGACCGGGCGATGCCTCCGTTGGCTGCTGAGTTCTCGCTTGACCTTTAAAAAGCCACCGGGTGGGACTCGGGGGTGTCTTGAGGAGCAGTGAGAGCTTAGCAGCAGCCACGTGCTTTTCACCGAGCTTCTGGTACGAAGCGAAGCCTGTTTCGTGCGTAGACTCTCAGGCGCTGC
>NW_010421022.1:4817-6632 GCF_000710305.1 Buceros rhinoceros silvestris
GCGAGCTTGTTGTACGAAGCGAAGCCTGTTTGGTGCGTAGAGTCTCAGGCGCTGCCGCAACGCTGCCCCTCGCTGGGTCCGGCACCGGCCGCCTCCCCTCTGAACGCCCCGGCGAGCGTCGCCACCTCCTTCCAGCGTGGGTCTAAGTAGAGGAAAAGGTTAAAACTCGCCACCCGGGGAGGGGGTGGCTGGCCCGGGTTCTGCCGGAGGGTTTTGGTGTGAGGAGCGGGAGGTTCTTCCCCTTCCCCACAACGTCTCTGGGTGCCCACAATGAAGGGGGTTGGGGCTAAGCCCCTCCGTCGGGGCAGGTTTCTCTGCTCTCAGCTTGCAGACGCAGCTGGAGAGGGGCTGTTCCCACCTGCCGGGGAAGGTTTTCCCATCCAGATCCTCGCCCTGCTCCGGTTTAGACTCATGAAATCCACGTGCAGGAGGTGTCTGTCCTCAGGCCAAGCTGAAGGCAGTGCCTGTGGTGCTAAATGGGACGGGACAGGGCTCCGGGGCTGAAAAAACCAGCCCTGCTGGGGCAGGGCGAGAGCTTTGGCCAAACCGGAGGATTTTTGACTCATTCCACTGCCACTGAGTGGGAGCTCTGGAAGCCAGAAGCTGAGAGGCACAGAGTTCAGCTACTAAATACCACAGGACGGATGTAGCTCTTGGGTCAGGGTGTCCCTACGGGGCCGACTGCCGGAAACAGGGAGGATGGATCTGGATAAGGCTCGTCCCAAAGCCGCCATGTTCCCAGCGCAGGTCCAGAACCTCCGCTCCCAGCCTCGCTGGGGAGAGCTGGGCTGACCCCACGCGGTCGCAGCCTTGCTGTGGCATCACCTCGTTATTAAAAAGTCTTGGCTTGCCACAGACGATCAGGTAAAACGCAAAAATCCACCGCACATCTGTAAAATCTTCCCATCAGGGGAACTAACGGGTTAAGCTGAACCCCCCCACCGTCACTTTTCATGCGGTGGAAGCGTGTCCCCCCTCCCAGTCTCCCCAGTTCTCCAGCTGAAGCAGCGCTTCCCTGCTGCTTCTTGGGCACAGAAGTTGATTTTTGAGCGGAGGAGGCTCCTCCCCAGCCCTCCTGACCCCTCGGAGCACAGGGAACGAGAAGGGACAGGAGGGGGAAGCTCCTTCTCTTGCACTCCAAGGTTTGCGGTCGCGGGGCTTCACCCAGTGCTGGCACTGTGGGACCAGCGTCACCCCCAGCCTTCGGGTGTGCCCGAGCCCAGGGAAGTTGGTGTGTGTCATCCGGCCACTCCGGCCCTGAAGAAGTGAAAACTAAGTCATGTTGATTGTTTCCATGGTAACAGAGTGATTAATTCTAAAGGGGAAAGGAACAGGGGGAAGAAACAGGGAAAATCACGTCTCGGAAGCACGCTGTGTAATTGGGGCGTTCAGGAGAGCTGCTGCTCCGGGCTGTTTATGGACCAGCCTCTCAAGACGATCCCTGAAGCTGTCGGGTTTTTACTGAAAAGGAAGGAAAACCCCTCACTCGTGTCCCCTGCCAGCCTCAGCAGCGGCTGGACAAGGCCCATCGCAGCGCAGGAGGCAGGTCAGGTCCCAGGCTGGTTTGGGTCAAAATCCTCCCCCAGCCCAAGCCCCTGCAGGCAGCAGGGACATCTGCACCTAGAGCAGGGGGGTCAGAGCCCTCCCCTTGTCCCAGGGGAGTGATGGAGCCTCTGAAAACAATCCCCCAGAGACGAAAATTATCACTCATAATAAAAGCCGCTGCCACCAGCGATTCCCCAGGAGAAAGAGGAGCCTTTGTGCAGTGCTCTCACCCCCGCCACCCCTCCCCGGGTACCTGTGAGCCCCTCCTGA
>NW_010421023.1:0-220 GCF_000710305.1 Buceros rhinoceros silvestris
CTCTCCCGCCCGTGGCATACACGGGGAGGGTCATAGGTTCAGGTCTGGTCTGTGAGACTTGGCTCCCCTCCATCTCCCCGCCACCCTCTTTTTTCCTTTCCTCTTTCCCCCTTTCTGGGAAGGCCGTTTCCCTCAGAGGAGGTGTTGGACACACGCGATTTTGTGGCTGCACGCCGAAGAGCTGGCAGGGTCTTTCCCCCCCACCTCTCCAGCAGAATGA
>NW_010421023.1:406-931 GCF_000710305.1 Buceros rhinoceros silvestris
CGCTCGCTCGCAGCCTTCCTTGCCTGGACATCCTCAGGAAAACCTATTTCCATGCTTTGTGCAATGACTCTGGTGTTGGATTATGCCGCGCGTTCCAGCTCTTTGTTGGCAGTACACGACCGCACATGCACGGCACTCGAAAAATCCTGTCAGCTTATTTTATCGATCAGCTCTTGACCAGAAATAATTTATAATTTATTATTTTGAAGCCGAAACACAAATCCTTGGCCTTTTAATGCCCTCATTCATCCAGCGAGGTTTTCGGCTCTCTAGAGCTCACCAGGGAAGGGCGATGTGTGCGGCACTGGGTGCGTGGTCGTCTCGGTGGTGCAAAAGGACAAGGATTTAATGTTTCACCTAAACTGGCCTCGCGTTTGGGACGAGGGCTGCGAGCCATTGAGAGCCACCAGAGGAAATTAATTATCAAGCAAGTTATAATGATCCCTGATTGAGTATGGCCAGGACACAGGGAGGTGTTTTTTTTTTTCCCGAGCCGGGCCCAGTTGTGTGGGTGGAGAGACCCCT
>NW_010421023.1:1007-5780 GCF_000710305.1 Buceros rhinoceros silvestris
AGGGAGGTGTTTTTTTTTTTCCCGAGCTGGGCCCAGTTGTGTGGTTGCAGAGACCCCTCGTGCACCCAAGTTGTTGGACATCAGTGGACACGGCGTCTGCTTCTGCTGCTTCTAAAGCTTTTCCCGGTTAAGTCCATTAGACTGGCTGAAAATCACCTGTTTGGGGAAGAAGGGGCTCGCAAAGGATAAAGGCAGTTGAGGGGTTCCCACACTGTGCTGGAGCTACCTACCAGCTTGTCTGTCTTTATTATGTCTGAACAAGAAGGAAGGGACAGAGTTTGCTCCGTCTGGTTTAATCTCTTTGAGAACCGGACTGTGGGATTTGCCTCCAGATTGTATTTACAGCATCTTTTCCACTTTAATCACATAAATTAAAGAAAACCCAGAAGTTGCCTCCTCTTTCTAGCACTTCTGTACAGGTGGCCCTGCTGAAACAGTCGATATCCATGAGTTGTGCCATGCCAGAGCCTGGAGACCCATGGCTGGGATCACGCTCCCGGGTTGTGACAGAAAGGTGGCTGGGGACTGGAGTCGCGCCCAACACTGTGACTTACTCGGGGTGTCTGGGGTGTACGCTGCTTGCTGGTGGAGGGAGGAGGAAGGGCTCCCGCCCTGGGTGGGCTGGGAGCAGAGACGGGCCTCTCTGCGCCCCGCACAGCAGAGCTGCGGTGGGGATTAGGGCCTCTGGGTGCTGATGCAATCCCAGTCCCCGATGTAGTGCAATAAGCCTCTTTGTCCCCTTTATCCTGAGTATTATGTAAATAAGATGGTATTTCTGGTCCCAGGTAGGTGGTTTGGGGTGCGTGACGGGGTGCGCACACAGCCCTGCCCTTTTGAGCGTTGACACGGCTGCTGCTGGCTGTCTTGCCCGGCCGGAGGCAGGGACCTGCTGGCTGTGGATGCTTGTGGGGAGCGCGTCACGTGCCGGCTCCCCACCGAAAGGAGCTGAGGCTGCAGGTGACCTTGCCAGGGGCTGGTGACAGTTGAACTGTGCTGGGTCACTTGTGCACAGTGAATGCAGCGAGCAGGTCGGCTTCCGGTAGTCCGCGGGAGGTGGGGTGTGCCCCACTGAGTTTGAAGTGAGGTCTGAACTGGTCTTGGTGGGCAGAACACAGACTGATATTCCCCCAGTCTCTGGGTTGAGAGTTGTGGGTCTGGCCTCAAACCTGCGACTGATGGAGGCAGAGAGATTTTTTTGAGAAGCACCTCAGTCCTCGAAGCGCCCGGAGATGGCTGGGGCTCTCTGCAGTTCCTCCACGATGCCTCTTCTGATGTTTCATGGGCACAGGTGAGGCACATGTGGGCTTTGTGGGTATGGGGAGAGCTGCTCTCTTCCCTGTGGAGCTCACCAGTGTGTTTGGGAAAGGCATCATCTGGAGGCTTGTGCTGTGCTTGTACTGGCCAGGAGGAGGACGGTGCTGTTGTGTAGGGGGGCCTTGACTCCAGGAGGGTTTTGGGCATGCAGGGGGCATGTCGAGGAGCTCATCTGGGTGTGAAGGGTCTTTTGTGAGATGAAGGGTAGGTAGATGAACCGACTCATGTGGCTTCCCTGGGAGAGCCCATCAGGCTCCGTGTGTAGCTACTGAACAGGAGCTTTGGCCACCCCAGCAGCAGTCGCTCTGCTCCACGGCCCTGCGCCGGGCTGGTTCAGATGGGGAAGGAGCTGCTTGGTTTCGGGGAAGGGAAGAAGGAAGGTTCCCACTGGGACGTGGCTTTGCCACGCAATTGTGTCGAAAATGCGCTTTCCTGCTAACGAGAATTGGTGTCCTGCGGTGTGATGGGGCTTCAGGGGAAGGAGCGAGGGTCCTTTAGAGGAAACACTGGTTCCACTTTGGGCTTTTGGTGAAAAATCCACCTTTGAGATGGAAACCAAGAGGCGGCTTTGCTTTTGCAGCAGCTGAGTGTCCTTCACGTGCACAAGAATTACTGACTTAGCTGCTGGAGCGTCAGCTCAGATGTCAAGGTGGGGGGTGTGTGGAGAGAGAGGGTGTAAGAGGACGTGAGTGTGTTTTCGTGGATGAATGAGGGTGGTTTCAGCAGAATCTCGCTATTTTGTATTTAAACACTAAATGTTCAACTTCTACAATTCATTTGCTTGGTTATGGAGAAAGGAAAGAAAGAAAAAGGAAAGATAACGTTGTCTCTTTAGGCCGCTCCTTCCTCGAGCACGTTGTGGATGCAGAATGGTTTGCGACATCGGATTTTCCCCTCCGCGCTGCTCCGGGGCCTGCTTGGCCATGCTCCTGACACCTGGAAGAATGGTCCCTCTGTACAGTGCCACGTCACGTGCACCGCCGCCTTGTCCCTTTGCCATTGATTGGTACCAAAACAAGGCAGTTTGGGAACAGTTTTAACAAATTGGCTGAGCCCGTTTGTGGTTTCGATTAAACGGAGCATTCTTGGCTCAAGCCAAAGGCTTGGCTCGGGAGTCATCCCGGTACTTCTCCAAGGGGAGAGAGGGCTGCTGGGGAGGAATCTGCTTTTAAAGGGGTGAAAATGAGGTGTGGAGTGACTGAGCCATGAATTCCATTGAAGAGGTAAAGTCTCGGTAATCTCCCAGAGAGTTACTGCTCCTTCCCCAAAGGTGGAGTAGCCCATGCCTGATACGGTGGGGAAGCCTCTTGTCCTGAACATTTCCTATTCGTTTTGTTCGGGTTTCACCTCTCATCTGTACCTTTTCTCCGTCCCTGTCCCGTGAGTAATTACAAGCGAACGACGACTCCCCAAACGAGCCCTGGACACAGACACACTGGAGCATGGTTCTTGCTGGTTTTTATTGTGTTGCTTTCCATGCCGGCTAATTCACAGAGTTTGGCAATGGGTCATTAGTGTGAATTCACAACTTTCCAAGGGATATGGGGGCTTTGCCAATGTGCTTTACGAATTTGTGAAATACACCTATATGTTATCCCTACCTGGATAAAAAAAACAAGAGGAATTTCTGGGTTTCTTGGCTCCACTTGCATTCATCCCCGTCCGTGTGCGTCTTCCCTCCTCCTTTGCTCCTTGTGCTGGGTTGGTTTGTCCCAGTGTCCCCAGGCCGATGGCTTGATGGCAGGAGAGATTAGAGCTGCATGCGCAGACTGCTACCAACGCAGGCATGGCTTGCACGGCCGAGGTGTCCTTGTTGGTTATTGAATGAATGCGATTAAAGGCGTTAATAGGCCACGTGGTGTCTCCTTCATTTTTTGGAGCAGTGGGGAGATGTTTGTCCTCTCCACAGAAGCCTGGGAGATGGCCAAGGTGGCCTGTGTGCTCTTCTCAAGAGAAAAATGAAGCCCTGAATCATTGCCTTCTCTGGCAGGGAGCAAGTGAGCGTCTGTCTGTCCTCTCCAAACAGTGCCATTGTCCAGGTAGGGTCATGGCTGTGAGACACAGCTCAACTGGGCATCACTGAGCTGGGGTCACTCTGCTGCTCTTCCCTTGGCTGGAGAAGACAGAAACGAGACGTTGGCTTCTGCCAGCACAGCTGGGGGTTTCCTTTTCCTGCTGTTCCTCTGGGGATCCTCCTTGGAAACCTGTGTGGCTGCAACCAGGAGAGCCCCAGCATGGGACCAGGACACCGTGGGGCTGGGGAACAGCAGGAGTCCCAGAGTGGCAAGGAGTAAAGCAAGGAGCCTCGCCACCTCCACCACCCCATCAGCAAAGGTGCAAGTGGCTGGTCTGGAGGCATCCGCTCTGCTCCCACCAACTCGCAGGAGCCCAGGCAGCTGCCCCAAACCCGCGGGTGCCTCTCGGCAGCGCTGCGGATGGTGCTGGGTGAGCAGGGGGAAGAGGATGAGGTCCTTTTCTCTGGCGCTTACTCCAGTGGTTATTTACGCCCGTTGGTTGTCTTCGGCCATCACCAGCTCTTTTTTCTTCCCATCTCCGTGACTGATGCTTTAGGGATCTTTCCTGGTCACATCCATCTTGCTGCTTCCTCTTGCTGCTGACTTGCTCAAGCTGCTGGCAATCTTCCAGCCTGCATGGAGCTTTACCAGGGCTTTGTGATCCTTTTGGGTTATTTTTACATGCTCTCTACCCGCTGATAGGTTGTGCGTGAACACAGGCCACCGGTGCAGATACCTTTAAGCCTCTCGTAAATCACCTCTGTGTTGGGGTTAGCAAGGTGGTAGCCAGACCGCTTTTAAATCCTGGTGGAAACCAGGTCTCTGCTTGAGGGACAGTCAGCCCCCAGGTTTGTCCCTACAGGCACAGCACAGAGCTCGGTGCCAAACAGATTTGCTCAGATGTCCCGTTTTGAGTGTTTTGTGTTATTTTTGGCAGCAGCGTGGCTGGCCGGGCTCAATGGGAATGGGCTTTGTGGTGGTAGGAGAGCATCGAGGCAGTGTCTGGTGCTGCCGGCAGCGCCTCCGATGAGCCGTAGCGCCGGCTTGTCTAGATTAGACTTATCTGAAGCGCTGCTGAGTTAATCCTGGCTGGTTGTTGCTCAAGGGGTTGCTTTTTGCTTTTGCCAGCATGTAGCTGTCAATGGTCCATGTGCTGGCCTTCAACAGCCAAACCTTGTGGTGCTGCCTCTCCTCTCGGTGCAGCGTGCTGGTGACGCTTGCGATTGTGCAGGGTGGCATGTGGGGATTGCGGACCAAGCAGGGGATGCAGGTTTTGGGTGTAGGTGGGACTATGTTTCTAGCTTATTGTTACAGAATCACAGAACCATTTGGGTTGGAAGAAGCCTTTGAACCCCTCAAGTCTCCCTATTCCCCAGCGCTGCCAGGTCCCCACTGACCCCTGTCCCTCAGCAGCACCTCCACATGGCTAGGCAGCCCCTCCCCG
>NW_010421023.1:6154-9260 GCF_000710305.1 Buceros rhinoceros silvestris
ACAACCTCAACCTCCCCTGCAACAACTGGAGGCCGGTTCCTCTCGTCCTGTCGCTTGTTCCTGGGGAGAAGGGACCGACCCCCCCTGGCTGCACCCTCCTGTCAGGGAGTTGTCAGAGCCAGAAGGTCTCCCCGGAGCCTCCTTTGGCCCAGGCTGAACCCCTCGGGTCCCTGAGCTGCTCCTCAGCACATTGTGCTCCAGACCTGCCCCAGCTCCGCTGCCCTTCTCTGGACACGCTGCAGCCCCTCACTGTCCTTCTGGGAGCGAGGGTGTAGTGTTACACCATCGTGTGCAGGTCTGGGCACAGCAGGTATGTGGTGATGACCCAACAATGAAAGGCAGATCTCTGTTGGGCATCCCTAATCCTGGATAGGTCTGAGAGCTGAGCTTGCAGGAAGGAAGCTGGCTCCACTGTTTTGCCCACTGAACGCCCTGTCTCCCATGCATGTGGCCTTTTCAGTTCCGCTTTTCCAGTACTGCAGAATGTTTAGAGCACTGTTGGTGGATGCGGATCTGAGTGCTGAGCTTAGTGAGAAAGCTCCTGTCTGTTTTCAGCTGTCAGAGATCTGGAAGGCTGCAAGGTCGTGCTTGCTGGGAGAAGTCTAGCCCGGTGTTTTTGGATGAGCCAGCAGCCAGAGGAGCAGCCAAGCTCTTCTCCACAGCAGAGGCTTGGGAAGGGGACGTGCCTTGCCCAGGGCAGTGCTGTGGGTTGAGTAACGAAGTGCTGGCGTGGCTCCTGTCTGCCCAGGGTGCTGCTCTAGTCTGTGCTGCTGCTTTCTCCTGCTGTTGCGGCCTTTCTGGCAAACCTGCACAGCAGAACGTCCATCAGCTCCTCTGAAGGAGGGCTGCATAGGCAAGAATGTCACTGGGCTTAAAGGATGGCCACAAAGGGGTTGAAGGCTCTCTCTTCACAAGGAGCCACATGGAGAAGTCAAGGAGCAACGGACACAAGTTGCACCGCAAGAGGTTTTGTCTCAACTGAGGAAAGAAATCTTTTATGGGGAGAACAATCACTTGCTGAAACAACCTCCTCAGGGATGTGGTGGAGACCCTATGGCTGGAGGTTTTCAAGATGTGGCTGGAAAAGGTGGTAGATAATCTCATCTGGGCTCCTTTTCCCGTGAAAGGCTGGACCAGGTGACCTTTCAAGGGCGCTTCTGACCTGATCTGCTCTATGGGTCTCTGGTAGTGTGGTTGGGAGAAGAGCAGATGGGCAGACCAAGGAGGTGGCGTTTGCCTGCTGTCTTCACAGGAATGGGATGAAGGAATGTTTGGTGGCTTCCTGTGGGTATCGACGTGCCTCCTGTCTGAGCTGAGGACCACGCGCTTGAGTGATGTTTCTCTTGCCTTTGGTTTGCTTGAAACGTGAAGCTCTGGACTTCTTGTGTGTTGGTGGAAGAAATAAATTGTATTTTATTCGGTATGGAGATGGGTAGCTTGGAAAAATGCAAGGTTTGGGAGACTTCAAAATGGAGTAATTGTAGATCTGAAACTGTGTTTGAGAATGTTGGGTTTTTCAGCCCTCGGTTCAGCTTCTCCTCCACGTCTGTTTGGAATTGAGGTTAAAGAAGCGTCACTAAGAAGTAAGTGCCAAGTTTAAGCTAATCTGGCTTTTTCTTCCAATGCAGCCAGGTCGAGATCTGACACTGCGTGCCCTTATCTTGTACCTGCAGTTTTGCCAGACTCCGTGGCGTGTCACAGTCTTGCTGAGTGTTGCTGTAAAGGCTGTGTTTTAACGTCACCAGGACGGGTTTGGACGAAAGGTTGAATTTTGACCTGAGCTGCATCTTTTGGCTGCTGATGGATGTGAAGCTGATGCTTGAGTGCGTATTTGGTAGCAGGTGGGCGTTGTGTCCACTAAAGCTCCAGGTAGGGTGATTGCCTGGCCCTGCCAACGCTAAAGAGGTCTTTGCTCACATCTCCCATCCTTCTCCATCTCCAGCCTCTTCCAGTGATGTCGTCAGTCCCAATTTTGTAATGCCTGGGCTGAAATGTTTCAGGCTTTACTCAAGAATGCCAACAAATGAATCGTGCCTTGAGTGCTGCCCCGTGTCAGGTTCATCTCCAGTGTCAAGGCTCAGCCTGCAGGAACTTGGGAGTCCCGCATAAGATTCTTGGATGCTCTCCGGCCGCAGTGCATGCTGGAAGATGTAGTCTTGGCAGGGTGCACCTCCATATTAAAAAATAGAAGGGTGGCTCCATTTTATTCAAATTGGGTTCAGCCTTCTCCCTCCTGGCAGCTTGTTGGCACCGTCCCGCTCAGACCCAAGAGCCACCGAACTTCTCAAGCCAGGAGGCGGGAGCGCAGCTCCTCCATTCAGAACCTCGCTTAATTCCCCTCTGAACAGCTTGTTTTGAAGCCCTGCGCTTCGGCATGTTTTGCAACATCTCGGGCTCCCGCTGGGTGAAGGCGATGGAGGGCTCCTGCCCCCGTTGGGTGGCAGTTCTGGAGGGTGTCATGGCAAATCTCCTTTGTCTGCTGTGGCTTGACTGATGTATGGGGGAGAGCAAACCCTCCTCCCCTGCGTGATTTCTTGAGCTGAAAGCAGCAAGTGAGTGAGGAAGCTCCTTTGTGCAGATTTCTCCGTCTCTCGTGCGTGCCAGCTGGCTCACGTTCAACATTTCTCTTTTTTTCTCTCTTTTTTTCCCTTCTCTCCCCCATCTCTAGTGAGAGGGGGCGGGGAGAGAGAGGGGAACATCTTAAAAAGAAATCTGCAGAAAAGACATGGGAGTTACTTAACAAAAATCCAACCCAAACAAGCCCAGCTGGGGGATTACAAATGCGGCAGTAGGAGCCGAGCGGGGAGTGAGCGGGGCGGCTCAGCGTGTTTTTCTCCCGCCGCCCCTGCCCTGAGTTTCTTTAGTCGTAAAAGGAAACAAAAAGGGATCTTGTGCGGAGGCAGCGTACAGGGAGAGCTGTCGGCTGGCTGCCAGCGGTGGGAGGAGGAAGGGCCTTGGCGCTGCAGCCCCTCATGCTGCTGGTGGAGCGGCACTAGGGGCTCGTGGGGAGTTCTGAGGTCTTGGCAAGTGGCTGGGGAGGCAGGGTCTCCTCCATGGATGCTCTCCCCTGGCTGCCGGTGCTGGAGGGGGCGGAGGGCACTGTGCT
>NW_010421023.1:9843-12506 GCF_000710305.1 Buceros rhinoceros silvestris
GAAGAGCTTTCTCCTGCATATCATTGCCCTTAGGTGTTCAATCCTTCCACACTTTGGTTTCTTGGCCTCTGGTAACTGGTGGAGAAAGCTGGAGCGGTGCGGGCTGGGCTGCCGAGCATCCTGCACATGTTTCAGCACAAAGAGCCGGGGGCTCGCGCAGCTTCCTCGCTCCCTTTTGAAGGCGAGGTGTTGGGTTTGACTCGCTGGCTCTAGGTGTGTTTGCAGCTCCGAAAGTGAACTTTCAGGTTTGTCTCTTGGCTCCGTCCCAGCCTGTAGGATGCGGATTGTAGAGCTCTCGGCATCTAATGGAGCTGAATTATTCATGTCTGGTGCCGTGTGTGTGCAGCATTCCCAAGCAGAAAGCTGTCTCCTTGTAGGATCCGTGCTCCAGGACTGCTCTTAAAACGCTTTGTTGGCAGGTCTCCAGGCCAACAAGTGAGCACATGCTTTTCATGTTGGGCGGGGATCAATCCCGCCGTGGCAGGAGGTAAGGGGAAGGACACGTTTATAGCTGAATCAATCTCCTCGGTCTGTTTGCTGAGACGCTGTGATTTGTGGCAGGGTTACTACCCCCGGCAGGAGAGCTGGAAGGATCTAGAGAGCTCCTGGCGCTTCTCCAGCACACGCACACCAGGTGGTGGGAAAGGGACCCGCTTCTCCAGACTGTGGGCTGCAGTGGCCAGGGGTTCCTGGCTGGCCAAAATAGCGACAGTGTGGCCTGGGGGTCTCACCTGGGAGAGGGACCTGAAATGCTCCTCTGGCTGCAGAGGCCAAGCCTGTGTGAGTGGCTCTTTAGAGAAGAGAAACAGGGAGTCAGGATGGGAGTTTGAGGGTGTTGGAGCCGTGGGAAACACTGTAGAGCCACGGGCAGTGGATGACACTCAGAGAATCCTCCCCAGATCATGTACCAGGGTCCCAGCCTTCACCCCTGGCTGGAAGGAGCCCATCCTCTGCCTGCTCCCGCTCCCCGCTGTGGCGTGTCTTGAGCTCCCTGCCCTGCTCTCGACACCACGTGCCTTTTCTCCCTTCTGCAAATCCAGCATGTTCTTGTCTGTCCTGTTTGCAGTTCCCTTCCCTCCTCATCAGCAGCGCTTGGGCTCCCTTGACGCCTCCTCCACAGGGGGACTGGTTTTTCTCCTCTTGTTTTCTAACCCGTGTATTGTTCCTGGCCCTCCAATCACTGGCGGCCCAGTGAACTTCTGGGCTCCTTCCTTTTGTTGTGATCGGAATTGGTGAACACTGCTGCTGTGTGCATGGTTGCACACCAAAGTCCTGCTCATCTGCTCTCCTTATTTTAGATATAAATAATACTGATGTCAGTGCACATGTGTATCTGTGCACTGAAACCAGCCAGGTGAGCTCTCCGCTGCGAGCAGAGCGGGCCAAGCTGGTGGTGCGGAGGTCTTGCGTGGAGCGGGTGATGCTGACCCTGTCACAGTGCAACCCTGCAGACTGTGTCATCCTCCCTGCCTGCACAGCCAGCTCCTTGTCCCTCCTTGGCCTGAGCTGGCCGTGGCCCTCTCCATGCTCCAGCCTTGGGTGGGCAGCTCTTGGAGTTGCAGGCTGAGCCTCCTCCTCTCCCAGGAGCTCACGTGTGATGGTCCTGCTCAGCAGTGCCTCCGAGCCTGGTCCGGCAGGGTCATGGCTGGATGCTGGGGCTCAGCTTTGGGCCAGGAAGGTGCTGCTGCTGCCTGAAAGCCTTTGCCCACCTGGTGAAAGGAATCGCTGTGGACCCGTGGTACAAAGGGAGCTGGCTGTGGCAGTGCGCGCTGTGCGGAGAGCAGGTGGTGGCTGCCTATCGGTGGCCCTATCAGTGGTTCGGAGAGAGGTTCTGGAGAGGCAGGGTCAGGTGGGATGCCCCGGCTCAGGGTTGGGAGGAAGAGGAAGAGGCGGTGGCTGTAGGAACACTCAGGGTGGCTTTGGGAAGCTGTGAGCGACTGGTACACGAAATGATCTCCTGATTCGGCACTTTCTCTGCCGCTGAAATGAGAGGTCAGTGCTTTTCATTTCCAGCTTGCATGCTACCTCTCAGCTCCTGGGGTTAAAAATCTCAGTAACGACCTGTCAGAGAGCACATTATTAGCTGTACAGAGCCGAGGGTGCTGTGGGGAGCAGATGGAAAATGGTCTGGCTGCGGCAGCCTGGCTGATGAAAGAATCCCTGGCATTTTTACAGTGTTTGCATCTCTGGAAGTGCACCGAGAAGCTGCTCTCCAGGCTCCTGCCTACTGGGGTTTGAAGAAATTTGTGTGTGTGTGGGTTTGTGGGTTTGGTTTTTTCCTTTCCCCTCTCATTTCTCTTCAAGTCACCTGTTTTTGCGGCGTTGCTCGTAAAGAGGACCAGGAACCAGCAGGCCCGGAGCTCTGCAGGAAAGGGGAGGACAGTGTCTGCTGGAGAGGAGCTTCCTCCAAATGGGTGGTCAAGGATTTCTTAAGAGAGCTGTGGAGTGGGCTGGCTGGGTGGCTGCCAGGAGAAGCTGTTTCGTGCATTAATTAAGTCTCCTCAGTGTAGTTGTCACGAGCTGACCTCTGTGAGCTGCTCCAGAGCTTTTTCAGGTTGCATGTGGGTGTCTTTTTTTGTTTTCCTGCAGGCCAGGGCAGCAGTGTGTGATGCCTCTGAGAGCGGAAGGGTGAGGGGCTGGGGAGGCCGGAGGAGGAACTATCA
>NW_010421023.1:12556-14465 GCF_000710305.1 Buceros rhinoceros silvestris
CAGCAGTGTGGGATGCCTCTGAGAGCTGGAAGGGTGAGGGGCTGGGAAGGCAGGAGGAGAAATTTTGGGCTAGCTGGGATCAGCCTGACGTGGGCAGGTAGGGCTGCTCCCCATCTTCCCAGTTCAACCCAGGTTCCTGCACACCTGTGTCTCGGGTTCCCGTTGCTTGAATGCAGCTCGTCGCACTGGAGGTGATGGTGGTTTCACAGCCTCGAGCTGGTGCCGTGCCATGCCGCACCGCCTGGAGGTGCAGGGTGGAAGCCCTCTGCTTCCAGCTGTGATTAGGCCTTTGGTGACTGCTTCAACGCGTCCCAAGTGTCACGGCCTCTCGGCCGTGATTCGTTTCCTACTGAGGCACTCAGCTTCCCTGGCGAGCAGCTCTCATCCCTCGCAGCGAGGCTGGTGCAGAGAGGAGCACTCCCCGCGGGTGGCATCATCAGGAGAGGAATCAATCCTGCTTCCCAGGGCAGCGCTCGATAATTCAGAGGGAAATGGCGAGTGGGGAAACGTGTGAGTAATGTCTTGTTGGAGCCGAGAGCTGCGACCTGCCAGGGCCAGTATCGATCGAGGGACCTGTGCCAGATGGCTGCTGCTGTGGAGCAGCCCCCAGCCCAGGTTTGGGGGTGGCAGGAGGATGCTGCCTTGCACCGTGTGATGGGGGATTTGGGAGGCTGGGGGCTTTCCCTCTACCCAAGACCTCTCCTGCCTGCACCCGTGCTGCCGAGGAAGGCAGATCTACCTGCGGGTAACTCTGTGTGTGTAATCTGTTCTCTTTGCTCTCCCTTCCAGCAGCAATGCTGTCACCTGGGCAGACCCCGACTGCTGGAAGGCCCCCGAGGACGTAGGTGACCCCCAGGGCGTGAAGGCAGGGAAGAGCCTTGAACTGTGAAGGGCCGTTAACTCTAAGATGTCCTTGAGCAGCGGAGGTTCCGGAGGGAAAGGAATCGATGCGAACCCGGTTGAGACGTACGACAGCGGGGATGAGTGGGACATTGGCGTAGGGAATCTCATCATTGACCTGGACGCTGATTTGGAGAAGGATCAGCAGAAGTTGGAAATGTCGGGCTCCAAGGATGTGGGGCTCCCAGCGCCCAACGCGGTGGCGACCCTGCCGGATAACATCAAGTTTGTGAGCCCAGTGCCAGGCCCGCAGGGCAAGGAGGGCAAATCCAAGTCGAAAAGGAGCAAGAGTGGCAAGGACAGTGGCAAGCCAACCCCGGGGACCTCCTTGTTCACTCCCAGCGAGGGAGCTGGTGGCAAGAAAGAGGCTCAAGGACGCTCTGGGGATGGCACGAATTCGGGCGGCTTGGTGCCCACCATCACCTCGAAGAGCTCGGAGAAGTCGGCCAAGGCGTCTCGCAGTGTGGCCAGCTCCAAGAAGGAGAAGGAGGGCGGTTCATCCAAAAGCAAGAAGGAAAGGAGTGAGGGTGCAGGGGCTGGGGCCGAGAAGGAGCCCAGCGTGCTGCAGCCCCTGGCCCTGGCAGTGAGGGTGGGACAGTATGATGGGGGCCAGGGGACAGAGCCTGCTGCTGCCGAGCAGCTTGGGAGTATAGCGATTGACACAGGAGCGGCGCTCAACCCCTTGGGAGTTAAGTCGGAGCTGGAGGATGGGGAAAGCGAGTGCCGGCAGCTGAAGAAGGTGAAGTCGGAGAAGGTAAGAAAGGTGTCAGGGTGTGGGTGGAGGTGGCAATGCGACTTGGCTCTGGTGGTCGCTCCTGCCCCGGGACATGTTGCTGTGGGTGATGGAACGTGAGCTTCCAGCGGGACCATGTGTCTGGTACTGTTGGGAGCCAGTGCTGATGCATGGCTGGTGGCTCCTGGTTCTGGCATGGAGGCGGTTTAGCTGTGTGGTGGGCCGGGCTGTGGATGTGGCAGTGGGAGGGCAGCAGCCAAGCTGTGCCTGGCTGCT
>NW_010421023.1:14538-15988 GCF_000710305.1 Buceros rhinoceros silvestris
GGGGGCCGGCAGCCAGGCTGTGCCTGTCTGCTGGGAACTGTGCAGTCACTGCCGTACCGTCGGCAATTTGGTTTCCCTGGTGGCAGTGTCAGGGAGGTCCAAGCCTGGGCTGGCGGTGAAGGGGATGTCCCGGTGCAGTGCCCGCTCCAGCTTCCACCAGGACAGCATCTGTTGGGCGCCGTGCTCAGCTTCCTAGTGGCTCTGTCTTGCATGTCAAAGCTGCCTGCTGCTCCTGAAGGAAGTTATTTCTCTCTGGTTGCATCATTTGCAGAGAAGGAGATCTCGATGAGTTGGGAGGCGTGGGCACTGCGCGGGTGTGCAGACAGGCACAAGGTGCAAGGTTGACAGGAGTTCCTGCCTCAGCTGTGGGTCTGCCGTGGGTACGTGGGCTTTGTCCTGCTGGTGGTGATGTTGTTGCTCTGGGTGATTTTTTTATGTGTCACTCCTCTGCTAACACTCAGCAGCAATATCAAGCCAGTGAAGCTGCTCCTCCAGGTCACCGGGGGCGCAAACAGCCCCGTTGACCGCGTGAACAGCTGTCTGCCTGTTCATCTGAGTGGTGTTTGTCTCTAGGTGGGTGCCCGGGCCAAGCACCACAAGTGTGTGCATTTGTGGTGGCTCAGCCCCGATGCCGTCAGCACGTGATGGGTTTCAGGAGAGCAGCTGGGGGGTATCGGGGTGCATGTTGCTGCATTGTGCAGCTGGTGAGACCATTGAGGTGTTGGGGTGGTGGTTTAGTTTTTTTCCATGCGCAAAAAGCTAGAGTGTACATGGAGAGAGGGGTGGTGGGGATGGATGGCCATGGTAGAAGAGCTGATAAGTAGGTCAGTGCTTCCTCCACTCAAGAGGAGATGTCCCAGGGCAGGTGACTGAAGCCTGTGGCGTGGAGACGATGTGGTGTTTCTTGTCCTTTCTGGATTAGAACTAGAGCGAATGAAACGAGGGCGAGGAGCAGGTGCCCTTTTGCCTGATGAACTTGAGTGCTGCTGCAGAAAGCTGTGGGTGCTGAAAGCTCACCGATGCTGTAGGGGCCCGGGTGGGTTTGTGGAGAGGGTTGTTGTGGGGGTTTTGTCAGGAGGGTGTACAGAGCAAGGTGTTTCGGCTTGTGAAAAGCCCGAGGAGGACTGGAGCTTGGGAAGTGCTTTGGGACATATCTCAATGCGCCTGGCGCTACGTGCCTTCTCAGTCATCTGCTGCTGGCCGCTGACAAAGCCAGCGCAGGAGCTGGCTGCACCTTTGGTTGTACGCTGCACGGCTTGTTTGGACTATGGGGGTTTCTGTCTTTCACTGGTGCAGCTGTAGAAACCCTCTGCAGGTGGAAATACCAAAGCAAGGTGGGGACTATGGAGTCAGGGACCAACCCTTGTGGACCTGGTGGGTGAAACGCTGGACATGACCCAGCAACGTGCGCTCACAGCCCAGCAGCCCCCCGTGTGCTGCGCTCACACCC
>NW_010421023.1:16415-17983 GCF_000710305.1 Buceros rhinoceros silvestris
CAAGCCCCTGACCCAGGATGCCCAGAGATGTGGCAGAAGCCCCATCTCTGGCACCATTCCAGGTCAGGTTGGCCCTTGGAGCTCTGAGCAGCCTGCTCTGGGTGCAGATGTCCCTGCTCCCTGCAGCGGGTTGGACTGGGTGAGCTTCCAACCCAAACCATTCTATTGGCTCCGTACAGATAGCCCATGAGGGTGGTTCTGCTATTTAATTGTCCGGTTTCAGGTACAAGCACATCTATGAAGGCTCGGCCTGGAGGGTTGAGCTGTTTCGGGAGGATCTTCAGGCAAATGTGTCATGTTTGTGCTCGGGAGGAAACATGAGCTGAGTTCTAGCACGGGGCAGCCTGATGCCTTCCCTTGGGTCAGGAAACCCATGGGTGAGAAGAAGGTGTCAGCGTGCCAAGGGGTGAGAAAGCAGTTTTATTTCTTGAGAATGGGGTGATGGCTGGGGCAGGGTGGAGGTTGGAAAGGGTGGTGTTGGGCTCTTCCTGTTTCCTGAAAGCTACAGGCATGTCCTGAAATCGGCAAGTGGAGTCCGAAGGACGTGCTGGCTGTGGGAGGGCAGCTCCTCTGGGGAGGATGAAGGCAACGGGCACAAACCCTGCCTGGGAAGTGAGAAACTTGCTCAGACAGAAACAGGAACGGCCACAACGTGACTCAGCCCAACCTTTGATCTCCGGCAGCTTGTCCTCTGCTTAACCTGCTCCTGCTCCCGCTGCTGTTCCGGGCAGGGAGACTGGTCTCCATGCGGGGATGAAGAAAGAGAGGCTGCCTGCACCAGCTTCAGCCCCGGGGGTGTGTGACCTCCCTGAGCAATCAGCCTGCAGCCAGGAGCTGTTGTGGTGTGTCCTTGGCTGGATTAAAGAGCACTTCAGCAGCCAGTGTTTTTTCTGTGAAGGTGCTCCGGTGCCACAGTCAGCTGGAGTTTGCCCCTCCTCCTGCTTTTGTGCTCTGAGTCTCTCACCGTAGGGTTCCTCAGCCCTCCTGTCCTCGCTGGGTGTAGGGGATTTGAGCAATCAGCCTGCAGCCAGGAGCTGTTGTGGTGTGTCCTTGGCTGGATTAAAGAGCACTTCAGCAGCCAGTGTTTTTTCTGTGAAGGTGCTCCGGTGCCACAGTCAGCTGGAGTTTGCCCCTCCTCCTGCTTTTGTGCTCTGAGTCTCTCACCGTAGGGTTCCTCAGCCCTCCTGTCCTCGCTGGGTGTAGGGGATTTCTAAGGTGTTTGAGCTGGCGTGGTGTCCACAGGCAAGTTCACCCTTGCTCCCGTGTCTGACATCACCATGATGGAGCCCATGGACGTGGCCCCTGGGCTCAATGGACATGTTTTGCCACTGTGATCCCACGGCTTCTCTGGTCGCTGCTTTGCCCCGGGAACCAAATATCCCAAACAGCTTTTTTCTAGATGCGTACCTTAGCCTCCTGTCGAGACATGCCCTGGCGTGTTTTGAATCCTTCTCCAACCAGTGGCCATCGGTGTGTTGGGATGTGGGGATGGGGCTGATCATCATGATGCCTGCTGGCAACAACCCTGCCGAGACCTCCCAGATTTGCCTTGGACTGTGGCTCCGTGC
>NW_010421024.1:0-1076 GCF_000710305.1 Buceros rhinoceros silvestris
TAAGGACCGTTCCTCAGAGGTGCAGCACGTGACCCCGACGGATCAATAAAGAGCTTTTCCAATTAAAAACATACCCCGTTTGTTCACGACTAATTATTCAAAAGCTTTTAAATTTTTCAACCAAAAATTAATTTGACCAAAAAATTAATTCCATCAAAGCAAAGGCAGCTGCCCCTGGCCAGCACAAGGGCTCTTCTGCTCCCGGTGTTTCTCTGCTCCGTGCCAGCATTTCACTTCAGTCGAAGCCGTGGCCGGAGGGACCGGCGGGTTTCCGTCCGGTGGTGAAAAACGCGGCGTTTCTGACGATGAAGATTCTTTCCTTCAAGCTACGGAACTGCTGTTGCCCAGTGACTTGGTCCACGTTCTGGCATTTGGCCAGGCTGTGGTGAGCGCGGGTTGAAAGTCAGGCTGTCCTCACTGAGGGGACTCCGTGGAGAAGGTGACCTTGTGTGACCTCTGTGACCCCCAGCATCAAGGGAAGATCTTCAGCGTTTCTTGTCATCGCCGGTGACACGTCAGGGTCAGACACAACCCAGCGGCTCCTGGAGAAGTCGGGCAGCAGGAGGCAGGTCCAGGGTCCAGCTGAGAATTCCAGCCCCGGGTGAAGGTCCAGCGCAGGGGGTGACGGCCACGCACTGCTGTGGGTCTGGGCTGAGCTGGCTCCGGGGCAGCTGGGAAGGGTGGGGGGCCCTTGCGAGACTCACGAGGGTCCTCACAGACCTTGACAACAGCGGGGTGGACACCTGAGTGCCCTGGACACCTGGGTCCCCTCAGACTCTTGGAGCCCTTCTAGATGTCCGTGTCCCCACTCCTGGCACCTGGGTCTCGCAGAGGACGTCAATGTTGACGTGTCCTGAGCGGGGTCCTGGGTTCCTCTGCAGCTTCCAAACCATCCCGAAGCAGCTGAAGAAAAGATCTCAAGATACGATCACAACCCCAAGACACGCAACGTCCAGGGCGTTACTTCCCCCCAGCTCCCCGCTGCGGTCAGAGTGGGGGTGTCCCTTCCCCGTCCTCACGCAGCACTTCCTCCCCCTGCCCCTGTGGCCACCGGCCGGCTCAGCCCGGCGGGGAGG
>NW_010421025.1:0-214 GCF_000710305.1 Buceros rhinoceros silvestris
TTCCCCTCCACCTAGCCCAGCGCTCTCCTGCTCTGGCCCACGTCAATGCCGCCATGAAGGTGTCAGAACAATCGCCTGACAAAGAGCTATTTTTAGGGGCCGGGGCGCGGAGCGAGGATCCGGCCGGGCCGCTGACAATGGGGGGAAGGGGGCCGGGCTTCCCCCGTGACCACTCGGCAGCAGAAGGACCTGGAAGATTTCCTCGATGACCCAG
>NW_010421025.1:487-724 GCF_000710305.1 Buceros rhinoceros silvestris
AGGGGGGTGACACCCACACGCGGGGCTGAAGCGTGGCCGTGCTCAGCTTTCCACGAGGCCACGGCTCAGTGGCAGCTGGGCCGGCTTCCCTCTGCTTGTGCCACCCACCCACGCGCTGAAGGGTGCAGGGCACCCGGCACGGGGGGCTCTGCGGGTGCGAAGGCAGCTCCAGGGTGGCCAAAGGCTGGGTGCAGTGGCAGGGCAGGGACCAGCCCAGCATGTCCCCAGCCAGCACCG
>NW_010421025.1:896-1299 GCF_000710305.1 Buceros rhinoceros silvestris
CAGGCGCACACCCCTGCCCTGCTTGGAGGGGCTCAGTGCAGTGCCAGAGGGAGCAGCAGAGGGGTAGGGCTGTGCTCCAAACTGGTTTCTCCTCCCCGAGGTCTCCCCCGGTGCAGCCTGTGATAGAGGAACCTGTGGGTGATCACGTTTGGGGGGAAGACTCATCTCCTGGGCTGGGCTGCACAACGGGAGATCGGAGCTAAAACTGTGAAAGGCAGTGAGCGAAAGTCACCGGGCCCTGGAAGAGGTCAGGGCTCAGCCCAGCTTTGGGCCCAGCACTGCTGCAGGCCCTGGGGAAGAGCCTCTTCACCCACCCACCAGAGCCCCCGCACCCACACGGCTCAGGGATAGAGTCAGGGAATCACCGAATCATTTTGGCTGGAAAAGCCCTTCAAGCCCATTG
>NW_010421026.1:0-2576 GCF_000710305.1 Buceros rhinoceros silvestris
AGGTACCGGCTGTAGCTGGAAAACGCGCAGTCAAGCTGCTTCCCTCTTGACATGCTGTTTGTATTAGCCGGTCGTGCATTTTTATTTGTCTGGTTTCTTTCTTTTTTGGCCATTTCTGCTTCTTGCGCTGGCTCTGGTCTGTACCGCGAGTTCTTTGTAAGGAGACATGCAAATGTTTTCTCCCTCTCTGCTGCCAGAAAACAATGCGGGTCATTTCAGGACCCACAGAAACCAAGCCAAGAACCCCTCAGCCCCTTCCATGGCCTCCAAACTCAGGTCTGCAGATCACAAAACCCTCAGCTTGATAAGATAAACTCTATCACAGAAGGTTACGTGTTCTGGTGGTACTGCAAGAGCTATTCAAACAGCAGCGGATGTGCTGGGGAACACCGCCACGACCTGCAGGGAGCTGTGTGCTGGTGCCTTGCTCTACAGAGCGGGACACGCTAACGCCAACACTGTATCGCTGAGGTAAATACAAGAGAAAAATTCCCAAGCAATGGCACAGCAAAACCAGCTACCAGCCCATCCCCTCTGTGGCTGCCTGGACTGGCCATTCCCTGGCCACCAGCTTTGTCGTCCCTGTTTTACATGATCTGGTTCCTGAGCGTGACTGGAAGCCCGGCAGGACCTGTCCGTTCACACGGACTGTTCTCTAACACGGGCTGAGGGGGCAGCGCAGCTCTGGGCCATTGCAGGAGAAATGAAATATTTGCGTACAATGGGAACCCACGCTGGGGAAGGCACTTTCCCGTGGGGCCGTACCACTGGCCTGCAGCTCCCGCTGCTGCGGGCGGCCCCACTTCACACAGGGCTCTGCCAGGGCAGCTCCGCTCTAACCAGAGCCCCGCAGCTGTGCTGCTCCAGCCTCGCTGCACTGACAGCACATCAGCGTCCTCACCCCGACCTTTTCTGCTCTGCCAAGCCTCGGAATAACAAGTGGTGCTGACACTGACTGTAGCCCTGTGTCTGAGGCCACCGAACTGCTGTCGCTGCTTGCCTTCAACAGGGAGCCACCTAGGCAGCGTTGGATTGTTCTGCTTCCCTTGTTCTCCCCATCCTGTGCAAGAGTTTCAGTGGTGTTGGCCTTAAAACGTCCGTGCGTGCTCCCAGGAACATCGATGGGCTTTGCTCGGGGAACAGGGACAGCACGGGAGCTGTGGAACGTCTGCCTGAGCCTCACTGCTCCGTGGTGCCTCATCTGACCATGCTTGTTTATCTGAACTTGATGTGGCCCGGAAAAGAAATTCCATTTTTTAAACACTATCTGAATTCAGACTTCCTGAGAGCAGGCTGGGGAAATCATCGCTGCCTGGCTGTGCACGGCAGTGAGCCACAGGCAGGGTGCTGAGCTGCCTGGAAGAAATCTTTAAGTCAGGCTAGGAATTTTATGCTGATGTTTAAATTCAAACATGTTGGATTGATCTCTGCCTGCAAAGGAGACATAAGTTAGAACAGTGCGAGGATCTGACACCTTTGGGCAGATACTTGTCAATGCTTCCCTTCAGCTGGGGTATGGATGAAAAAAATTGGCCAGGGAAAGAAACATGGAAGTGGTCGGGATGGCAGTCAGCTCTCCCCAGACTGGAAATCCTTCCACTTTCCCACATCTGCAGCTTTAGGGAAATCGGGCATCTGCAGTCAGGCGTGACCCCTGAGCAGCGGTTTATTCGTTCCTGGTTTGTACCTGTTTATATCAAACATTTTTCCACTTGGTCCTGCAGCGCCCTTCAAATTCTGGTCCTCTTCTCCACGTGCTTGCATGGCCCTGGCACGCCGCTGCCGTCCCGTTTGAGAAGCATCATCTCTGCGGCACCTACAAAGCCGTGACTGACCAGTCCCTGTGCTGCTCCCCGCTTTTGGATGCCGAGCTCCTAGGGCTGTCCTGTGAACGGGATTTCCTGCGGGGCTGTGCCCCCTGTTCCACAGTTCCACCTCAGGGCTATGTGCACGGCTGGATTATGAGCATTGCAGGAAGGAGCGTGGAAAACCTTACCCGGAATACAGGGCACCCCCTTCTCCTCCTTGGCTGGTTACTCCGTCAGAAAGGGGGGCAGACTGCTCAGACAGGATTTCTTCTCGACAGGCCTGCATGCCTGCGACTTACCTCCCTGTCACCTTCTCTGTGCTTACGCATGGCTCAGCTGTTCTACTTTTTCCAGGAACTGGAACTGGGGTGACTACTACCCAGTTCTTTTCACCTCTTTCTCTCCTTTCTTCAAAGGCCATCACTACCTGAACCCTTCTCCAACATTCTGGGATCTCACCTGGTTCCTATGATGTCTCAGAAATAATTCCTAACACTTCTGCAGCCACCTCAGCCAGTTCCCTCAACGCTCAGCTTCACCAAGTGAACAAGAAGACACATATCTAAGCAGCTCCTGAGCCATCCTAGGGCTGCTCTGCGTGCCGAGCGGTGCCACACTAAGCCAGCTCCAGTCTGTCAGAGGTCTGTTCCCTCCAACACTGGTCCCAAGACATACCAGTCCTCAAAGCAGAACAGCCACATCCGTCAGGCTCTGACCTTGTCACCGCCACCAGACCCCGCCGTCTCTCCTCACTCCCTGCCTCACAGC
>NW_010421026.1:3156-10323 GCF_000710305.1 Buceros rhinoceros silvestris
TGGCCCTCCTTTCCTCCAGCCTAAACACCTCCAGCTCCCTCAGCCACTCCTCTGCTGGTCCAGAGCTGGTTTTGTCCAACGTGCAGCTGCTTCACCCCAGTATCCAGCATATTCTCCCCTACCAGCTGACAAAGAGTCATCCCACTGCACTGCCCCAGTTCCAGAAAAAGACAGCAAGGCGGGGGGGAAAAGTGACTCTAAAATTACAACTGTTGGTCCTCCCAGTCTTTTTTTCTGCTGCAGAATAGGCAAAAGCCTCACGTGTGTTATGGCTGTAACCTCACAGCAGAGTCCCACAGCTCGCTCCCACTTTCCACCTAAGACAGGGAGACACAGAGCAACGCAGCAACTCCTCACAGGTCAGAAAGGACTCGTGCAGGGAGGCAGCGGCCAGAGAGGCTGGCTGCCTGCTCCCCGCTCACTGCCCTGCGAGGAGGGCAGCACGGTGCAGCTGGGACTCGGATACCCCAGAAATCAGCTCTGAGAAAACAGAAACATCTCCCTGCACCTTACAGCAGCAGCAACGCCCGGCTGGAGCACGACGTGTTCTGCTCTTACCTGTGGATTTCGCTGGCAGAAACAGAAACGAGCCAGCGGAGGGTCCGGCAGATTTTGTTGTATGATCGGTATGTACGAACTGGATTATGATCCAATTATAACCCTGGCAAGACAGCCGAGGAAATGCTCCCTGCCGTGTCCCTGCGCTTTGTCAGGTGTGTTTGCTATTCACAGTGCACCAAGGAGTTCCCAGAAAAGCATGTGTGAGAATCACACCCCCCCCTTGCGAGGTTTTCCCAGGCAGAGGCCGTGTCCTTGTGCCCCTTGGCTGGGGTCACTGCCTCCCGTGCCGCACTCAAAGAGCGATGGGAGCGCTGGTTATCAGCCATCGGGCGGGAGAGAGCAGTCAGGAATCGCAGCTATTGCTAGAAATTTCTGAAAATCCGATTCCTCGGGGGCGGACAGAGGCTTTGTTTCATTAAGGAAAGGAAAAGAGGGTTTTTTGCAGGTTTTGGCAAATCATCTCTTTGAGCACTGAACCTCAGCTCAAACTGTGCCGTCTTCAGTCATTCCGGTGTTTACTGAGCTGTTGTTAAACAGTGATTCATTCCAGCGCGCTTCACAAGAGGTTCTAAAAACACTGAGGAACTCACTTCTCCATCTTCCAGTGACAGGCTGTTCCCTACAGATACCGATAACCATCAGGTGCCAGAGCCCGGAGGACCCAACGCTAACAACATTTTCCAGCCTCTAACTTCAGACCTGCAAAGGCTGGAGCGTTTCTGCAGAGAAGCCTGGGGATGTCATGGCAAATTCCCATCCCTGAGCCTGAGGGAACACTCGAGCCCCCTCTTTCCAAAAGTAATAAATCCCTGGCAGCTCGAGGCCCTGCACCCTTCGTGGGGTCTCTTGAGCCTGAGGAAAGCCAGGCTCTGCTGCTGACGCATTGACGTCACTGCCCAAATATGAGACATGGTGGGAGCAAAAGAATCTGCTCTCGTTTTGTAAGAAACTTTTAAAAATAGTAGATAGGAGCAGTGCCAGTGGAGTGCCAGGGTGCTCCTGCTCTGAGCACAGCCAGACGGGGCATGTCGTGCCCAGTCAACAAAGGAAACATTCCCTGTGCATAGCTTGAAACTGGTGGGCGGCTGCAAGAGATGAAAGGATTTTTTCCATCTCCAAGACTTCCTCTGGCAAGAAGGAAGGCAGGAAGGAAGCTGCTTTGGTGCTATGGGAGTTGTGCAGCAGAAACCGAGCAGAGGCCAGTTCTGCCCAAACCTCCAGGCTCCGGGAAGATCTGGGACCATCTCCACCCCAGCTGGCACAGGGAAGGACACGGAGATCGCCAAAGACTCACGTTGCTTTGAACCTCAGTCAGGGGTCTGTAACCAAGACTGTGGTAGGAGCCTTCACCCTTTGTAAGTCAAGGAGAGGTGGGAGAGAGGAAAGAGGGGTTTTGCCTGCTTTCCTGTGAAAGACTGACAAACATTGTTCCCAGTTCCTCATCCCTGTTATCACCTGACTATGCATTCCTGGAGCGTCTTCCCCACCCTCAAGAGACTTTGCTCT
Source organism: Buceros rhinoceros silvestris (assembly GCF_000710305.1). Classification (NCBI taxonomy): domain Eukaryota; kingdom Metazoa; phylum Chordata; class Aves; order Bucerotiformes; family Bucerotidae; genus Buceros; species Buceros rhinoceros. The sequence continues at coordinate 5,224 of NW_010421026.1, forward strand.
CATTGAACCCAAATGTGAGCGTGCCCCTAAAACGTTCATCCTACTGCCAGACTTAGATCATACCCCTTCAGCCCTTCTCCTCTGCAGCTCTGCATCCACTGCAGCTGAACAGGGGGGTTATCAGGGGAGACAGACCCAAACCTCCCCTCTGACACGGGCGGTACCACCACCTTCCTTCCCTCTGCTTCCCCTTTCACAGTTTAGCTGAAACTGCTTTGGTTCAGAAACGACCACGATTACAGTAACTTCTATGAAGGAACACTTCGAGCCAGGTACTTCAAAAGGATGAAAACCTCACAGGAAAACCCTTATGCCTGTTGCTGGCCCAGAGGCCATGACTGAAGCAGGCGGTTTGTCCCACGAGGAAACCTGCCTCTTCCCAAGCAAGACGTATTCTGGCAAGCAGCGGCAGCGTGTTCTGCCTGTGCCCAGGCTGCTTCAGCCTGACGGAGGGGATTCCATCCACTCTACCTCCATGACACTCCTTAAACTCCACTACAAACACTCAAAAAGAGAGAAATCAGAGTGTAGTTATGTTCAGAGAGAGAGCACAGATTTCGAGACGGCTCTCCTCGTTGGCACGCCTCGAACCTCTCTGCCGACAGGGCACCTCTTTCAGAAAGCACCGCAGTCTGTGTGCACTGGTATTAGTCTGATTTAATAGCAGTAGCTAGTTTTAAACTGCTCAGACCAGCTCTGCATCACCAACCTTTGAGGCAGGGTCTTTGCTAAGCAGCAGTGGTTGCTCAGTACCCAGGAGGTGGCGGCGTCTGTTACATCTCCCCAGGAGCAGAAGGTGCTGGTGTGGACGACCTCCTGCGCCAAAGCAGGAGCCACCTCTTCGCTGTGTTGCCTCACCGGGCACTCTCTTGTGCTCCAAACCATTGGCGGAAGAGTGAGAGATCGTTGCTGTCTCCCTTCCAAACCCAGGTATGAGCCACGTGCCTGTCCCACATGGAGAAGGTGCTGGGGAAAAAGCGCAGGTGATCCCCTGATAAGGTGGTCAAGGTCTGGCCCCTGGTCCAAAACCAACCGTAGCTGTTTACAGAACAGTCTGTGAGAAGGGAGGAAGGGAAGAAATTTTATTTACAGCTTTCATAGATTTTTCTCCATCAGCTGCTCTGTTAAAAGAAAAATGTGGATATTAATGGACACAAAAACATGTAGTTCCCTGTGGTCTTTTTATCCACCATTCCAATTAATAAAACCAGAAATTAAAACCAGCATCTGTTTTCCACCAGTGGTTTTCTAATCAATACTCTGAGTTAGCGAACATTCAAAACCAGCCATTCCAACTTGCCCTTTTCCAGGAGGCTTGCCTTAAAGCTCCCATTTTTGAGAAATAATAATAAATTCGGTGTTTTTTTTCCAGATGTTGGTGAGTTTAGACTCTCCACTTCTAGCTTCCTGCGACAAACACAAGAGCTAGGAATGCATTATTTAAAGATGAATAAATAAACACTGATTTCCATGGAGCTGGGGCATTAGGAAGAGCACAAACAATCACAAGATTGACAGAAAACCCCAGACTTTGGCAATGCAGAGCTCACTCACGCTCTCTCCCGTCTGCTTTCAGTCAAGCTGTTGGCTTTGCTCTTCCTCTCATCCGCTGGGAATATTTATTCACATACGACCAGGCTTCAGCTGGTTCCCAGAAGACCAGCGAGTAAAGCGCTGGGTCCAGGATGGTGCAAAGACGTGGTACGTCTGGGTAACTCGCAGCCCTGAATACTCACCCGTAACCCAGCAACCAGAAAGGTGAGAGCGCTTGATGCTGCTGAGCGTGGCTGGGGCAGAGGCTGGAAGCAGGTGGGCAGTGTTTGTCCTCCCCGTCCCAAAGGCCTTGTGCCAGCTGACAGGCCACTGCTAACTACAGCATTGTCCTGACTCCTTAGAGAGGTGGAAAACCCTTGCAGTGGGCAGGAGGCAACTGGAAGCTGCTCTGGCCACCACCGGGCAGGGCAAGCGCGTACAGGCTGCGGGTCTTTGTCCTGTCTCACTCATCTGGGCATGAAGGAACCTCTGTATGGGGTTACTCCACCATTACCGAGGATAAATCGGACCTGTTTCTCCAGAATCCCATTTGCTTTCGATGTCCTCTACTGCCATCACGTCTAGGGCATGTGGCAGCGGAGGATAAAGAGCCACTGTCAGGGGCATGTCCAGTCTGAGGGCTGGAGCTTTATTCCTCCAAGTGCTCATGTCCAGAAGCTACCCCAAACCAGTGGTACCTATTTCAGACTTTGTGCTCTGGTTCACAGCCTCTGCTTGACTGCTGGAGATCTTCACTCCTACAGACGAGAGGTTTACAAACCTCTGAAACCTTTGCAGAGAAGGTCACGGGTGCCAGATTCGGAGCTCCTAGAAGCAGGTGATGTTTGTCCCGACAGTACCGGTGCTCCAGGTGGAGCACGCTTTGCCATAATGCCTGTCTGTGTTCGCGGAAAGGACTGAAAGATGAACAGAGGGACAAGATGAAGAAACACCACGACGCTGATCCTCAGTGAAAGAAGATGGTCTGTGCTAGGAGGGTGATGAGACCCCACTGGACTGAGAAATCACCTCCGTGCTGTGATCTCTCAGTGGTCTGGGGTGAGGAGTGAGCTGAGTGTGGTATCTTACCTCTGATGTAGGCTCGATGGTTTCCGATGAGACTTGAGCTGCTCTGTTGATTACAACGGTCGATAGTTTCATACAGACATTTCCCAGCCTGCTGCAAGACTTTTTGTGGAAAAGTTGGGATATTTCTGCACATCCTAACTAATCTAATATCATTCTGAGGAATATTCAGAGCTTTTTGGTGACAAGGCTTCATGGCTTTCTCCTAAATACTCAGCTGTGCAAGCTCATGCTGTTCGGGTCTGGTATGTCTCAAGATGGAAGAGGGAAATGAGACTTCCTGGAGCTGGGCCCAGCATTTCTCTGGCAAACATACATCAAATAAAACAAAACATTCACAGACATAAACAAGAGTCCAGAGATCAGAGGGGAAGAGGAGGGGAGAACCCAAATCTCTCTCCCACTCTGTCCAGCTTTAACTTGAACACAAATATTAGAGATGGGGAAAGGGGTGGAGGATGATGTGAAAACAATACATGGAGAAGAATGTGAGAAAGCTGTACATTCCCGCACCATCTCCGACCTGCCGGGGAGACTAACTGCAACAAGCAGGTGACAGCACATGGGCTTTTAGGGGCAATCTTCCATTCGTGGGAGTTCTCTCCATTCCTGCATGACCACGGCTCACTGGTCTCTCTGCCCACCATTGGCTGACTCTGGATTCACAGGTCCTTGCTACAGTTAACCACAGCAAACAGTCTGAGCAAAAGTCACTTTTCACACAACACTGGAGACGAAACTTGACAGAGACTTACCAAGAGAAGCCCCAGAGCTAATAGATCTACTTTGATTTTAGAAGGACTCCTTTTACACCAGCGTGTTCAAGGCAAGTGGAAAAGGAGGCGACCTTTCACCCATGGCTCAGAAAACAAGTAGCTCCAGCTCTTTCAGCCTTCACTTTTCTTGCTTTTCTTGAGATGGCAGCCGTGGTGGCGGTTCATGGGTGGAACAGAACTGCCCTGTGGAGATGGTTAAGATCTGCCACTAAACAGCAGCGGGTGAGAATTTAATTGCTGCGGCCTCAAGAAAGAGTCAAGGAGGTGATAGAAGTGAAAGGATCTGCTCTCATCCCCGAGGGGTCCCCAGCTATCAGTGTTTTCATGACTGAGTCAACGGGTTATGTTCTCTCAGAACATTATAGGCTTCAACTTAAATTCCGAAGAGCCAAACCACCACTGGAGCCACTTCCTTCCAGAAAACAGGAATGGCTGTGAGTTGCTCTCAGAGATGCATGAAACCCAGCAAGGTGCTGGTTTTTTTTCCATTTCCCTTTATTTAGGTGATACTGGCATGGGAACGCTCATCCAGAGAAATCCAAAACACCCTTTCAGCAAAAAGTCTGGTATAAGGAGCCATTTTCAGCGAACCCCTGCCATCACGAGAAGGCAACGGTAGGAGTCTCAGAAGGTCCTGACGTGCGGAGAGAAGCAGGCAATGGGAGACGGGGCAAGCTGCCTTCACTGGTGCTTTCAAAACCAAATTAAACCGCTTAGAAACGACTCAGTAAAAGGACTGCTCGGTTCAGCTGTGGTCGAAACCCATTAATCTTAAGGCGTGCTGAAAAGATGACAAAGATAATACTGAAAAGGCAGTGGAATTTCCTCTGAAATAACCGTGTTTCTTTTTCAAAAGAAACAGACAAAATAAGATAGGAAATGATGGAGGCACTGGGGAGACTGGAAAATCATCCGTATAACAACACAGAGAGACAAAGAAATGGTTCTTTTAGTAGAGATAGCAGGCAGGTGAGCAGGGGCACACACGTACCCTGGAAGAGATCATTTCGGCATATCGACACCACTCCCACCAAGGGAGATCTCTTTTTTCTTTCTAGGTCCCAGTAGTTGTCCTTCATCTTTCCCCCTGGAAAATCTCCCAAGAATTCACCAGCATTTTGCTGAGGAAAGTGCCTGCAGGCGGTACCTGCTGCAGCGCTGGCCAACGGGGCCGCCGCCTGCCCAGCTTCTCCAAAGCAGCCAAATATCATACAATCACAGAATCGTCTGGCTGGAAGAGACCTTTAAGATCATCGAGTCCAACTGTCACCCTACATTGCCAGGTCCCCGCTGCCCCCTGTCCCTCAGCAGCACCTCCACACGGCTGGGAAACCCCTCCAGGGATGGGGACTCCACCACCGTCCTGGGCAGCCTGTTCCCATGCTTCACCACCCTCAAATTTCTGCTGCCGCAGCCTCTCAGGAGCCCCACAGGCAGGTCCGGCCGAGGGGCTGTCCCTCATCGCTGCCGGGTTTCAATTCACAAAACGCTTTTTCTATTCATCGTTATCCAACGACTTTGGGGTTTTCAAGAATAGCACAAATTGTAATGGCTGAATTTCTGCATTCACAACAAACTAGCACCAGTGAAGGGGATAATTAGTCAGATTAATTAGTCTGGGGAGGGAGAGCCAATCTGGGAAGCGTGTGTTTAACAGAGCAATCGCAGAGCTCTAGAGACAGGCTCGCGGGTGGGTTTTCCAGGG
>NW_010421026.1:10395-14376 GCF_000710305.1 Buceros rhinoceros silvestris
AACAGAGCAATCGCAGAGCTCTAGAGACGGGCTCGCGGGTGGGTTTTCGAGGGACGGGGGGAGTTGTTGGGCCAGCCAAACCAGCAAACAGCTGCGGGAACAAAAGCACAAACCAGTTGCCAGGCCGTGTGAGCTCAGGAGAAAACACGAACAGGGCTCCGAGGATGAAAGGGCCACAAGGTGCTGACGTCAACAGCCTTGCCCCAGGGATGCGCTTGGCCCCTCTGCAAACCCAGCCCCACCAGAGCCCCCCTGAAGGTTCCCTGCGATTCGCAGCCAACCCTCCGCTCTCTGGGGACACTGCCCCCTCTCGTGCTTCTCTGTCGAGAGGTTGAGGGGGCTGAGCCCTGTTTTCCCCTTCGCATCCCAGCGCACAGAGCTCGGCCTCTGCAGCGATTCCACCCGCCAGCGTGGGCTGTTTTGAACCCAGCCTGGAACCAGGCAAGGAGCCGCTGCGCCGGGGTTTCGTTACAGACCGCAGGGAGGGCCAGGTCTGCTCGAGTTCACGAATGCTTTGTCAAACAGGGTTGTGCTCTGCTCGAGTCTGACTGGTTTGAGAGGAAAAAAAATGTGCAGAGTGGAGAGATGCGGAGCCAGCTTTTTCTCAGACGACTTTGTGTGGGAGAACTCAATAAATATCCAGGCAGCCGGAGGCGTTGGGAATTTCACTCCCATTTCCATGGGTGGGCTGGGGCGTGAGGCAGGCTCTGACCTGGACTTTCAGGTCACCGTTTGGACAGGCACCTGAAAGTCTTGATCTCGGGAAGAATGAGCAAGGAGGACCTGACCAAAGCCCAGATACAACCACGTCAGAGCGATAACGAAGCCAAAGCCAGCCCGGCGTGAGGGTTTGAGCTTGGCAGGCTGAGCCCCATCTCCGGGGCACTGCTCGGCAAGGGCAGCTTTCCGCAGAGCCTGCGAGAAGCGGGGGCACCACGCATGGTTCCACAGCTCCGGGTCAAGTTCCCCCAAAACACCGAGAAGAATAAACACCTTTTTTCAAACCTACGGCAGGAGCAAACCCCTCACTGGAGCTTTTTTGCTTTTTCGGGGGGCTGAGCTGGCAGAGGCAGCAGGTTTCTGCCTGTCCTGTGGAGCCCAGCACACCGAGTTCCAAGGGACTTACGCTCTGCAGAGACTCTGTGTTTTGAAGGGTGCGTGGAGGGATGGCCCTGCGGAGCATGTCACAGTATAAACGTCAAGAGATGGAGCCTGAGCGAGCCACGAAAGCCATGAGACCAGAGAGAGCCAAAGATGAAGCAGTGACAGCTGCTGTCGCAGGGGACCCGCCAAAGCCCCAACCACCACCCAGAGAGCTGGGGAGAGGAGCTCGGCCAGCTGTGCTCACCCCCATCACCATCCCTCACTCACTCCGTTCTAAACTGGGTGGGAAAAGTTTTCCCTTTTCTAGTCTATTCTTCATGACCAGCCTGTTCCACTTCTGCTCTCCTCCCCTTCTCCTCTGCTCCGGGTTTCACCTACGTGGAAGTAGCTGGGACAATGCACAAGGTCAATTCTGATTCACCACCCATGTGCCTCAACTTAACAACCAGGACGCTGATCTGGAGCACACACAGCCTTTGGACTCACCCATTTCCACCACAAACACCAGGCTGGGAGGTCCTATGGGTCACACTGGCTGCCCCAGGGATTGTCACGCAGGTTCTGCATCAGTGCTTACGAAGGGAGAAGCTACCCCAGGCCTTCCGAGCACACCGGTTTTGAGGGATTCAGCCTTACTCCCCCAGGATCAGCTGTTAGGAGGGTGAAGAGCTATAGAAATAGGACATAAGGAAGTGGAAAACGACAAAGTGGGGCAGGCGTATTCTTGGCCTGTCTATTTTCTAATTGCCTTGAAAATTAGAACATTGGAGCCTCTGGTAATCATTTGTTAGGGTTTTTTATTGTTTTATGTTCTGAAAGCCTGCGGGTATATGCTGTGGATTTCACCCACACTTTCAGGGGCTGCAGGAGAAGCAAGGTCTCCATACAGAGTGGTGTCACAGCCAGCACCGGGAAGAAAAAAAATAAAAAAAAATCTCTGCGGCGTGGGAAGATTGAACTGAATTTAAAAAAAAAAGTTACTGACTCAAGAAAAAGGGGCTGAACTGCTTTTGCCATGAGAAAAGGAGCAGAGAAGAAGGGATGAAGGAAGGCAAGGAAGTAGGACAGAGCTCACAGGGGAGGACCGTCGCCAGCCTGACCTGCTGGTAGTCTGGCACGAGTGCAGCGGGGGTCCAGGGCCCGATTTGCTGCCCCTGGGGGTCTCCTGCCCTAGATCTGGCGGGGTCAAAGCCTCCCTCAGCTAAGCCCAAAATGTCAGCTCTGCGGTACAGGGCAAGGGGTGCTCCCCTGCAAAAGAGTTTTCTGACGGAAGCTGAGGACGTCCGTCACGTCTTGAAGGAGAGATGGGACAACCCTCCCAGCTGAGCTCTGCGGGTGATGTCCTCGGGGGTACTGCCGCTCGGCTGCGGGTAGCACAGCACCAGTGAGACATGGGCAAAGTGGGAACTGAGCGAAGAAAAACAAGCAGGAGAGAGAGGATGGAGCTAGACTGTCAGAGCAGAGCTGTCTCTGCCATTTAGCTGAGAGACAAAACAGATATGTCAGTTGCTCTGCAAATATGGCAAAAAATAAACAGATTTTTTTTTTTATGCTGTGAAAAGGACTTAACTAGGAAGGAAAAAAAGAGACATGTCTAAAGAAAAATAATGTAATACAGTAGGTCTGGAAGCTGCAGTACAAGAGTATTTTTCATAGACTGGCCAAGTTACTCAGAAACCCTGCGGAGGAACTGGGTTTGTTTCAGCAGAAGGACCGGGGGGAAAAGGAATGATTTGTGTTTCTGGGAAATGTCAGAAAACAGATTCAGATCTGGTTTGTGACGGTGAGGAACAGACGTCAGGGCCTTGGGTAATTCCAAAGACCTAAATGCTTCTTCTCTGCTCTGATGGTCTGAGGAAGTTATTCCTTTTCTTCAGCAAGGGTCTAATGGGACGGCAAACGTAAGGAACAGCACTGCATCCAGCTCCCTGCTCTCCACCAGAGACACAGCGTTTCTGCACTGCCCACCGAGTCCCAGCTCCCCACCCCGCTCCATGCCAGCCCGACCGCTACAGCCTGCGGCTCGCACCAAACTGCTCCTGTGCTTGAGCGGCACAAAAACACGCCCCAGAGGAAGGGTGGTGTGAAGGCACCTTCCAGCGCCAGCTCTGTTCACCTGTCCAGCGCCTCCTCCTGCGCTTCACCCCCCTGCCTGACCCTGACCTCAAGCAACCCGTGTTTTGTAAGAAACCTTCCACCCAGCGGCACGAGGAATCCTGCTGAGTTCAGCACGCAGGAAGAAACCACTCCATGTAAGCAACAATAACGAAATCAGGCGCTGAAAGTTTAGATTAAACTATGGAAAATTACACTGGTGACTCACTCTGCCGGGTGACGCCTCATTCAGGGTGCTGAGAAACACAGCTCTGCCTGGAGATGGTCCTAGTGCCCTAGGAAGAGGTACCCCACCGTCCCTCAGACGAGGAGAGGGAAAACCTGCAACGCACCTGGGTGTAACGGGACAGCGAAGCGCAGCAGGGCTGACTTATCCCCACATCTGGCCAGTTTTCTTTCTCTGAGAAGTCTTTGAACCACGCCAGCTCAGCAACATCCCAAAGGCAGCCTGTGCGTGTCCAGTCCATCCACCCAGAGCTGAGCACCTCAACGCACGCTGTCAGCACAGTGTTCGGTGGAAGAGAAGAGCTGGGCAGGCAAGTGATGCCAGTGTGGGACCCGCAGCCGAGTACTGTAAATCACAGACAATGGAAGAGAAGATGCATCAAAAGCAAAATGAAAAAAAAACCCTTGTGTGAACATCACGAGGTTCAGCAAGGCCAAGGGCAGGGTCCTGTACCCCTGGTGTTGATACGGGGTGGGGGATGCAGGGCTGGAGAGCAGCCCTGCGGAGGAGGGCTTTGGGGTGCTGGGGGGGTGAAG
>NW_010421026.1:14656-22247 GCF_000710305.1 Buceros rhinoceros silvestris
GAGAATGCTCTGTAGAGCCTGGGGACAGGGGGATTCACTCACAGCCACCCTGCAGAGCGGGGAAGGAGCACCCAAGCACTGCAGTGGGGGTGGGAGATGGGAAGAAGTAAAGCGCTTTGCTGGCTTCCTCAAGAAGGGAATAGAAGTGACAAAATGAGAGCCTTAATTGCAGAGCAGAGACGGATCATCCCTCCGCTCTACACCCCTGCAGGGACGTGCGGCACAGATGTCGCTGGCTGGGGCGGTTGCCAGCAGGGCTTTGCAGAGCTTTGTCTCTGGATGGGGACTGCACTGGCAGAGAAATTACTGCTTTTATGTGCTCGGTAACTGCAGTGGCGGCTGCAGCTTTATGCTCCCGCGTTGCTAGAAGACAGCTTGTTCCCTCTTCCCCCGGTCCAGCCCTCATGAGGTTAGGGGCACTAGCATGGGCCGAATAACAGATGAGGAGAGAAGAGACTGATGAGTAGGAGCACAGATTTGACACTGGAGGCGGAGGTATCCCCATAACGCACCGGCATCGCGCCTGCAGGCAGAGTTGCTGGGAAACAGGAGAGCCAGTGACTGCCGGGGGAGGAAAGTAACCGAGGGCACAGCATCACCACCACATCCTACCCTGGGCACTCTGGTGCTGGGAGGAAAGTCACTGCCAGGACAGCAGTAACTCAGCAGCAGCAGCTCCTCAGCAGCGTGAACCGAGCGGTTTGCTGGGCTGTCGGTGAGTCGAGAGGACGATGCCTGCAGGACAGATGGTGCTGTGAAATTCATCCCTTTGCCCAAGGACAGCCCTATGAACAACTCATCTCCCATTTTTCAGGGCCAGGAAGCAAACAGGCATATGTGAGTCACCTCTGAAACAGGAGCCAGCCCCGGGGGTCGCTGGATGCCCCCTGGACTGCTCCTCCTGGACACAGGACACAGTGCTTCCCTCAGCCCCCTGTCTGCAGCGGGAAGGGGAGATGCGCTGCCATACGTTCTCCATCTTGCCTTAACACAAGAGGAGGCGGGCTGAGGAACTAATTAATTAACTTTGTTCTGTCATGGAACAGGAGAAAAAAGAGGGAACTGTTGTTGTGGCCCCCCTGAGACTGACATAATTTGGAATATCTGGCAAATTGAAAACATTTGGCTTCAGATTAAGTGAAATGTTCTATTAGGTGGAAAACAAATAATTTCCCTTGGGGGGCATTTTCTACAAAAGCCAAAGGAATCAGACAAAACTGCTGGATGCCCAAGGGAGCGGAGACGGCTCCTGGTGCTGCAGGAGAGAGGTGGTGCCGCGTGGGCTACCCTGGGCAGCTCCCCATGGAACCACACCGAGTGACCTCCAGAGTCACTGGAAATGACGTAGAACAGCATCAGCAGAGAGTCAGCGGGCCCAGGGCAGAGGAGCCCCAGTCCTGGTTGTTCATCAAGCACGAGAGAATCGCAAGTTCATGCACTTTTACCTGCCCCGGTTATCCTTCCCATTAGAGGGTCCCAGCCACCAAACCATCAGATAAGCTGCCTGTGTCTTCCAGGCTTCTCTTTGGAATCGTAGAATCAGACCGGTTCGGGTTGAAGGGACCCTCAAAGCTCCCCCCGCCCAACCCCTGCAGGGAGCAGGGACATCTGCCCCCAGAGCAGGGGGCTCAGAGCCCCCAGGGCCAACCTGACCTGCCATGGGGCCAGCGATGGGGCTGCTGCCACCTCTCGGGGCAGCCGCGGCCCGGGCTCGTGGTGAGGAACCAGAAGATAAGGTGAGCAGAAGGGGCAGTGGCATAGGCCATGGCACAGAACCATGGGATCATACACTGGTTTGGGTTGGAAGGGATCTAACTCTCCCCTCTGTCAGTCTGAACTCGTCACCCCTCGTCCTATCACTGCACTCACTGCTGAACAGCCCCTCCCCAGCTCTCGCACAGCCCCTTGCAGCACTGACAGGCTGCACTCAGGTCTCCCCGCAGCCTCCTCTGCTCCAGGCTGAACCCCCCCAGCTCTCTGCCCTCTCCTCCCAGCAGAGGGTTCCAGCCCCTGATCATCTCTCATAGCTTTTCATTAATTATTCTTTCCTCTGATCAGTGACTGAGGAGGACACGCAATTGGCTGACCACGTGCAGCTTTGTCAGTAGCCTTTGAACTGACAAACCAGCTGTGTGGCAGAACCCGAGGACGTGCAAAACTCCTGAAGAGACAGAGCAAAGCCCCCTGTGTTCCACCCGTATGCGGGCTCAGCGAGGACGCTGAAAGTACCGGAGGGAAGGCCAACCAGATCTCGCATAAACACCATCACGGCCCTTTTGTGTCAGCGCCTCGGAAGATGACCTCATGACAAGGTTTTTGGGGAGAGAAACATCCTGCACAGTTTTCTAGCTTCCTTGACGTCAGTGCTTGCAACACACGCTCACTGAACATGCTCTACTTCAGGGCCAGTTCATGCTTGTTTTAATATTCTTTCCAAAATATCTCACTGGGGTCATGGGAAGTGCTACGCAGCCAAGTCAAGTGACAAGCGTCAGCATGTTGTCGGTGCATGAAAGCAAAACAAGCCTTTTTTTGAAGGAATTAGAGAGTCTAATGACAGGGCTAATGTGAAACACTTCTGGAAAAAATTGCAGCTGGTAAAGGAGAGAAACGAGAGGTTCTCACCTCCAGGTACTGCCCTGGGTGGAACTCCTCCACACCCTCCTCCCTTCAAAAACAAGGATCCAAGAATAGATGAAATAAAACTGTTAGCACAGATTCGCCCAGGAAACTGATGGTAGAGCAGCCAAGCAGATGGCCTGTCCCTGGTCAGGACCTTAATCCTTAACACCTTCCTCCCAGCTTGACCCGAGGTTTGATCTAGAGGTAAAGACTGATGGATGTGGGCAAGTTCTGCCTTTATCTCCCAGCACGGAGGTTCTTGGAACACACTCTGTTAAGATCTCCCTCTCGGTTTACTTACGGGCAGCAAAATTGCAGCACAGAGGTGCTGAGCACCCACAGCTGGTACGACTTCAACAGCCCCCGGGGGACCGGGGCAGGGAAGGTGGTAGCCACGCCATGGCCTTAGAGTCACAGATCGCAGCTTTGATTTCAGTCTGTAATAGGATGAAACTGCATAGAACTGGGTCAGAGGACTTCTTCAGGTAATACACTGCGCCAGACTTTGGGCTCTCTGGGTGTTTGGTTTTTTTAAGCACTAAATACACCTGTGACCAAATTCCCAAGCAAGCTGCATCTCCCTGAATGCAGAGAATACTTTTGCTGCTGTTGAGCTTCACGCTCATTCCATAGAGCCAGAACACAGCTACAGCTTATCAGGGCCTGTAAAATAATTTTCTTTCTTGCAAAGAGTTGTAGAAATGTTCTGTGCTTCATCTCCACTGAAGGAGCATCTGGAGCCCGAGTAAAACTCGGCACACGTATTTCATAGAGCAATAAAAGCAACTGCTGACTAGGAGCATGGTGGTTGTCACCACCTCTCCAGCCACATCTGCTCCAAATCTCAGCGACTAGAAGGCGGAGGGCAGATCTCAGGCCAGCTGAATAATAGGATTCCCCTGCTGTAGGAATTTTCAGTAGCTTGAAATGTAATTTCAAATAGGCATAAAAAGATTTGCAAGTCTCCCTTATTTAATTTCAGAAACACCAACACATGGGGTTTCCAAAATATTAAGATGTTCAATCAAAGACCACATATGGCATTAGACCAGGAGCAAAGAGGTCACACCGGTGTGCAAAGACAACCAGGTCTCCACTGTCACAATAGTCATTGCTGGCAACCGGGGATGCTGGTATCCCTGAGTAAAGGCAGTAGAAGGGCAAAGCGATAGGGCCTCCTAGAGACATGGCTGCACCTTCACGTAGGGCGCGAGAGCGGCTAGGAGCACAGCCTGCGTGGTGGCCTCACAGACAGCCCCCAGCCAGACTGCGGAGCAGCCTTAAAGAAGTGCCCAAACGCACAATGTCCCAGGAGATGTCCCAAGAGATGCCTCCAGACCCACTCCAAGATCACATCGGGGGCTCTTGAAAGAGTCCTTGGGATGTGGTGGCACTTACACCTCCAGGTGCTCTGTAGAGCAGGGAGAGTCTCTCGCTGTTGGCTTGTGTCAGGCTTGAAGCCCCTAGATGGTACCACCATGGGGGTGACTCGTGGACCAAGAAGGCCCAGAGTAGCTGTCCTGGAAGCCTTTAAGTAGGTTCCCTGAAGGCATTACCAGAGGTCATCACCGATGAGGGAACAGCAGGCTTTACTGGCCTGCACTGGTCCGTACAATCCCTGTGTCAGGCACCACATTTCATCCAGCAGCCGACAAACAGCCACCATGAGAGATTTTCTCTTCTGCAAGTTCAAACTTAGAATAGTCAAGCCAAAAGGAGCCACTGCCCCAGCTGCATAAATAAGAACATTTCCATGCGGAACAGGACCGAAATGGAGGTTAGATAAGCGAGGCCTTGGCAGCAGGAAAAACAAACAATGCCAGTCCCTGCTACGCCCACCGAGAAGCCGCGTGTGTTGCCATCAGCGGTGTGTCACACAAGACCTGCAAAGACGCACGGGCAGGCAAGACCTACTCAGCAAGGTTTCTGTGAGCCCAGCCGGGAGGAGAACTGGCTCCTGGCTGGGATTAGCTCAGGATGGATGTGCCCAGCGTTGTGACAGGAGGGCAAGGCTGCTGCCTGTGCAGGCAGGTTGGCAGCACAGCAGCAGGAAGAAGTTTCTGGTCCTGGGCAGAAGGCTCACCTGAAGACCACCCTGGTTCTTGTTCATTATGTCGGTTGATAACAGGGAGCTGGTTTAATCAGACTGTGCAAGGTCATGGCCATCCTTGCTCCCCTCAAAGAGGCTTTCCTCTACTAACAGCCCAGCTTGGCTCAGGCGGTGGTGGGAAGCTTGGGTTCTTCTGCCAGCATCTCAACGCTAAGCTGAAAGCCAGAGGTGTACAGGACACAGGCAGATATCAGGGCACTCGCCTCTCCATGCCTCTAAGGGATCCCAGAGCTCTAGGACAGAGCTCTGGGCTCTCTCCAGACCCTTGGCGAAACGACACTATTTGCAGCCACGCATGGAGAAACTGCAGCCTGGCAGTGGGGCTGTGCTGAGCCCATCAGCACCCACCAGCTACCCCTCCTTGCTGGGACACCTTGGCCTGCATGCTGTGGGGAGGCTGCCTGAGGAACAGCTTCTTGACTGAAGGGTTGATTTAGTTACAGCTCTGGCAAGGAGAAATTCTCGTGCTACAACAGCAGCACAGAACACAGCATCTCTGCTTGCTGCTCAAGTGCCTTTTCCCCCTCCCGTACCCCACTCCGCTCTCTCCCTCTAATTTTATTCCCAGAGCCCAAAGATTGCTTTTAACAAAGGCGGTTGAGTCATTTCCCAGCCCTGATGTGCCACCTACCAAATGCTTCAGATGACTGATGTCTTGAGAGAACCCAGCCTGTTCCCTTGTTGCACTTCTGAAAGCCGCTGAAATGGAGCAATTACACCCAATTTCTGTGACAAAGCTCGAGGAGGCCTGTCATCATCATAGCTTCCCCTGGGAAAGGCAGTGGGTGAGAGGAGGAAATACATGAGCCCTGTCACAACAACAACAGGCTGATGCGTGCTGTGAACTGCAGCCGGCTGCGAGGCTGCACCAAGGCATCTCTTGTGCGAGGAAAGAGTAGAGCCCACGAGCGATTCACCCGGGCACATGCTTTGGGTGGTGGGTGCAGGGGTGCCCCTGTAAAGGACCCCCTGCTAGAAGCTACAGCCAGCCCTGGGCTCTCTGCACGGGCTCTGGAGGACATCAGACACGGCACGCTGGACTCCCCAGGCCATGCAGCCCGGGCTCGGCAGCGTGCAGCGTGCCCAGCGCCGCCAGGACAGGCACGGCTGCTCCACCAGCAGGACCTCACCAGAGCATTACTTCACCTTCGCAGTTTCAACCCAACGCTTGCCTGTACAGGGACAACCAGAGCCACACAGGTCACCCTCCCTCCCCGCAGTCCTGAGGTCCGTCCCTACCACCCTCCCCTGCTTCCCCAGTCACCAGTTTCTCATGCACGTAACTCCGCTGCCTGGATCGGAGGATGCCAGGCGCGCTCCCTGCCTCAGACACCGCTGCCTGTCAACTCATTTCTCTGTTGTCATCCAGAAGAAGGAATAACAAGTGAAAACCACCAACCAGGGTGGCCTGGAAAAATGTTGGCAGTCTAACAGAGGAAAGCAGAGGAAGTATCCACTTGTTCGCACGTCTTCAGACCTTTAGATAAAGATTTCCCTGAAAAAACATCGTGACTGCCTCTAACCAGATGAAGAAAAGAAGATGTCAGCTTGTATCTCATCAGCTCTTCTGGTCTAACAGCTAAACCAGGTATTTAGATGGATGATCCACTCGGTGACAGCAACGTCCCCTTTGCGAAGCACAGCCTGCGTTTAAACACACAGACTAAACCAAACCCACCGAAAGAACAGCGCGTACCGAAACGACAAGCCACCCACTCAACCTCGCAGCTGCACAACAACCGAACCCACAAGGAGGAAAACAAACGGGGAAGGCAGCCGGAGCACGACGCCGAGCTCAGGCGGCACCGGCTGTGTCACGGAGGTGGGCGTGCGGCCCCCCGTGTCACCACGCCACTGGCAAACCTCTGCAGGCACCCCAGTGCCAGCTACCTCCCCCATAACGTCGCCAGCCTTGCAGGAAACAAGCCGGCACGCTTGGTTTGTGTTGGGACGAGCAGGATTACCCGATGACCAAGTGTCCTCTGCTCCACCCCTACACACGGGGTTCTTCAAGCAGAGGCAATTCTGCAGGGGCTGTTCCAGTTAACCTGTCACTGGAGCAGGGGGGAGTCACGGCGGAGAACAGCGAGGATTATTAAAAATAGTAACCTAATTAGTCACCTAATTATGTAGTTACAGAAAAATTGGGGTTGGAAGGGAGCTCTGGAAGCCATCTCCTCCAGGCCCTGCCAAGCCCAGGGGTGATGGGGTTGGGCAGGTTGCTCAGGGACTTCGACAGAGATTCCCCCTTCTCGCTGGGAAAGGTGCCTCTCTCCTGACGGGAAGAGGCCTTATCAAAGCGTCCTGGGGCCCGCGTTGGGTGAGAACGCTGCTTTATTTGAGGTAGATAATGGTGTCGTGTGTTTACATCAGGAAGACTACATCAAACGAGTGGTTGTACGTCTGTGTTCACAGATCAAAACCAACACAGGAACGGTCAAGAGTTCGGGAAAGAGCTTCAAGAAAGATCCAGCATCTGGAAAACATATTTCTAGCAAGAAACTGAAGGTCAATCCAAGTTTATCCAACAGAAGGTCAAAAGATGGCTTGAGAACTGTCTATAATTACCGGCGCCGGAGAAATGATTAATATTAGGGCTCTTTAATCAGGCAGAGAGGAAAAAACCCAGGAATATATTTTGAGGCGGTGGTTGGCAATGGAAGCCAAGCAAGTTCAGCTGAACGACGGTGAGGACGTTCCGCTGAACAGTGGGGAGGACTGTTTAAGAGAAGCCGTTAACCATCAGAACAATTCACCTAGGGATGGGGCAGAGCTTCCACAGTTTGAGGTCTTGAAGTGAAGACTAAGCAGCCCTGTTTTCAAAGATAAATTGTACCTCAAGAAATGTTACAGCAGGAA
>NW_010421026.1:22338-23505 GCF_000710305.1 Buceros rhinoceros silvestris
AGGAATTACTGAGTGAGACTCACTGGCAGAACAGATACTCATAAAGTTCCCTCTGGCCTTAAAAGAGAAGAATGACAAAAATGTCTGAAAGCACCAAAAACATCAGAGCAAGTTGTGCTGTGTTTCAGAGGAGATTTTAATTACTATTGGGGTCACAAGAAGAAGGTGAAATCTTATTTTTAAAAGCCACAATGTCTTTAATGAAGATGAACATTTCGGTGAGAAAATACTTCAGCTGCCAACAAGACAGTTCTGCCAACAGCTGAAGGGAAGAGAAAGGACGTTTGTAGAAGACACGAGAGGCCCCTGGGCAGTGTTGCTTTTCTGCACAGCTCCAGCATAAACCCCAAAAGAAGGAAATCCAGACTAGTCTCGCTGCAACTGAGAGCAGCATCTGGCCTCTCCTTTCAAAAGGAATAAGGCAGAGTTTTGTACACGCATAGAATCAGACATGGAAGACAGAAAGGTGTAAAACCCACGGCCTAGAGGTTGCTATGGGGTGTGCTCTGCCTGGTTTTTCAGGAGCTGGCCCTGAGCCTTGCGTTTTCACATCCTTCCAGAGGCTTTGTGGGTGCAGATCGCCACCGAACCAGCCCCTTCGTGCCGGTGCCAGCGGTACCTCCCAGTAGCAGGGAGAGTCAAGTGGGCTGGCAGCGCGGTGCCGGGGAGCCGCGCTTTTCAGATGTGAAACCAGATGGTGTTTCAGTGTGTTTTGCTTGGAGACTTCTGGGCTCGCTCAAATCGATGAAACTCAGGAGGAGGGGAACCATAAGCAGCTGAAAACACACCCAAATACCAAACGGGGCTGGGGGGAGCAGACCCTCGCGTCTGCCCTCTGGAGCCACACTGGGACCCAGGGCGAAGAATCCATGCCGTGCCTGAGAACACGGGGCAGCAGGAGAGCTACAAACCCTGCTCCTCAGACAGACGGGACAGGAAACAGGGATGCAATAATGCTTTACAGAAGATGTTTTTTCCTCAAATAAATCCCAAACACCCACCAGCTGGTTCTCATTTCAGCCTGCAGATGAATAGATTTTGCGCAGAAAAGCGGCAACAGATGCCTCAGAGCTGCTCTGCAGGGAGCTGAGAGGCAAGCGTCCTACCCCCAGGGCTTCCAGCCCAGGAGGCTGGGCAGCTGCACCCTGCCCATGCCTGTGGCTGCCT
>NW_010421026.1:23633-26338 GCF_000710305.1 Buceros rhinoceros silvestris
CAGCCCTCTGGGACACGGCTGGGCTGTGGGAGCCGAAAGAGGTGGCTGTCCCTTCCTGCCACCCCTTGCTGCTCACGAGCCTGGCAAAGGCAGAGGGAGGCCCAAGAAGGTGGGATGGCCACAGGAGGCAAGGCTTTGCCGGTCCCCTGCAGAAGGGAGGGCAGGGCTCTCAGCAGACCTTTGGGGACAGAAAGCAAAGCTGTTCTGACAGTCACACATTTTACTTCTGAACTCCACAGATCTTTTCACAGCTTCCACACAAGGGAAAGCAGCTGAGGGCTGTGGGATCTCAGGAAGCATATCATCTTCCTCCAGATGCAACCAACCTTCACACACACCTTCCTCCACATTCCAAACCTCCCTCTCTCAGCAGAGGGAGGGAATGCCCCAAGACCAGCTCTGCACAGGCTCTGCCACACTCACTCCAGAACCTCTCCACTGGGGCTTCACACTCTTTGGACCACAAGGTTTCAAGCCACATTAAGTGACAAAGGCACGCAGGAGCCCACAGTCCAGCCGGCAAAGCCAAGCACGCCCTGCCTGGGACTTACCTCCTCTCAAGCCACCATCCTCAGCCATGGGGATCAGCCCACAGAGCTGCAGCCTGGGCAGCTCCAGCCAGGAAGGAAGCCAAGCACAAGGAGAATTGGCTCGGCAAGAAGACTGCATGTTTTCTGCGTGTCCAAGGACCACCTCTGCACCAAGAAGGGGACCTAGAGCTGCTTTCATGGCTTCTGCAGAGCCTACCGGCTCCCCTCTCCAAGGAGGTGGATGTAAGGAAGCTGCACGGGCCAATTAGTTGCAGCACGGCCTTAATTTCCTTCAGCCCCTGAAGAGGAGGAGGAGGTGGGTTGAGATAAGGCACATGTGTGGGTGCCCTGGGGGTAACCTTGCCCTTTCTGCAGCTCAGCCCACCATTCCAGCCTTGCAGGGCTCTTCCTGGGGCAGCCAGCTCCCGCCCAGATCGTGAGCTTCCTGGGATGGATGCCGCGGGAATTTTTACATAAACCAGGGGAGAGCACAAAGATGCTGTACGGAAACAGCTGTCACCCAGGTGACACCTCCGCAGGTCAGCTGGAGCCCGTGTTTGGGCTGCAGATGATGGCTCAAGTACTGCTCTTCACAGCAAGGAATGCGTGTTTCGACATCCTGTGCACGACCACATCACCATGTAAACAGCACACACCCACCCCACGGTCCTCTGTGACGTGGTGACGGTTACCTCGTGCTCTTTCCTGCTCAAAACCCTTCTAAAACCCACACTCTGCAGCCCCCCCGCTCCAGAGCAGCCTGGACTCCTGGTTACGGGCACATCAGCTCGTGAGACCGGTTCACCTCTGGTGATTCTGGAGAAGCAGCTGACGGGTTCTCTGAGGCTCAACAGTCCCGTTTCTCTGGCTGTTCCCGGCACGGAACACTGACCGCCCTGCGGAGGGAGAGCGCCATGCAGGAGCCAGCCGTAACTCTTGCACTCGTTTAGAGCTGGACTAAAAATAGAGGTTCTTGAACCTGTTTCACTGTAAACACCCTGCATAATTCAGAGGAGTTTTACCCGTAAATTGCAGCTGTAGAGGAAAAACCCCACAGCCTGGAAAGGTTTCTGGCCACCCAATCAAACCTCTGTCTGTCCGAGAGCGAGGAGAGGGTGGGAAAGCAGATGCTAAAGGCAGCTCTGGGCTGGTGGGGGAAGAGCCGAGTCTGCCCCCACCTCTGAGCTGTGCCCACGGCTGGGACAGCGTGTTCGGGCGCTCCGGGCTCAGGCAAGAGGCTGTCCCTCATTTCTGAACTGTCACCCCGGTTACACACGAACGCCGTGTGCTGCCTCTGCCTTGGGAACTGTCTTCTAGCAAGGGACCTGCGGAGGACAACGTGAGGAGCCTGTCCTTGCCAGACTGCAGCATGAGCCTTCAGAAGAAGGTCTGCCCCTGATCTAGTGCAAGTGTCCATAGACAAAACCAAACTTTAACTGTCTTTAAAAAGAACCCCAACAACCCAGACACAACCCAGGCACACAGACACCGCTCCTCTGGTGGCTCAGGTAGCACCTCCCCTGTGGGTGTAAGGAGTTGACGTTCTCCATCAGTCTTCTCTTTTCAAGTCTTACCTCTGGTTTTCTCTCAGCACCCCTCAGCACAGCACCACAGGGACCTTCTGCAGAAGGTGACATAGTCAACGGTGAGCTCTGGCAAAGCTCAGCCTCTTCTCATCTGCCCTGAAGAGTTTCCCCACAAGAACTCGGTTTTAATTCATCAGCTGCCTCTTCTAGATGTGCAGAGGTGCAAACCTCCCTAAACTCCCTTTGCCCAGGGCAGTGGTGGAGTCCCTGTCCCTGGAGGGGTTTCAGGGACACATACCAAATCTGATCTCCGTGGCAAACCTGCACCGGCGTGAACCCATCTCAGCAGGGAGGAGGGACAGCTGTGACAGGGCCGATGGCACTTCAGGCTGTGAAGGCTGGAGCGCGGGAGAGCAAGGGCACCTCTGTGACTCAGACCATTAAACGGCCTTTCCAGCTTTCCCTGCAGTGTTTGGATGGCTCTCTTGGCACCAGCCCCACCCAGCATGGAGACACTTCCACCTCCATTCGCACCGCAGATAGTGGTTGGACTATAAATCCCCAAGGCTGCAGCTGGCACAGGAGATGGAGTGCCAAGGTGAGATGCAGCCAGCAGAGCGGGGCGGGGGGGCGGGGGGCGCCTCCGCCC
>NW_010421026.1:26441-27973 GCF_000710305.1 Buceros rhinoceros silvestris
GCAGAGCGGGGCGGTGGGCCAGGAGCCCCTGTCCCCTCCATGGAACTGCACGTACCAGCCCTGCTGCCTGGCAGGAGGAAAATCTGATTTTTCCATCGAAGATCCACCTAGAAATAATGGGGGAAGCCCAGGCGACGAAAACCAGCATGGTGACATTCGGCAGAGCAAGACTCTTCCACTCTTCGTGACAAAGGAGTTAGCCTGGAGGCAGCGCGCAGGAGCATCCCAGCTGGCTGCAGCAGAGTGAGTCATGCCGGACTCTTCCCGCAGCAGGGTAGAAAGATTTCGCCACTCGACAGCCGAGTGACAACAGAACTGGCAGGAGCTGGTAGGTGAGGGCTGCCCTTGTTTGGATTTCGCCGGGAATCTTAGCAAAAACTTCAAAGGAGCCGATTGCCTTGTAAAGTGTAACGGCCCTACTGGGGTTGAGATGATGGCATGTGGCTCTAAGTCACAGTTATCGACATTTCTCAGGGCACTGGTGGAGGTCAACAAAAGCCACAAGCATGGTGTAGTCATCCTTCAAACCGGTGGTAGTTAGAAATGTGTGCTGCCCACTCGCCTCCGGCCAAGCCTCCGTTAAAGCCAGTGAGATCACACAAGGACAGCGAGATTGGCCAATATTCCGTACCGGCCTGTTCCCACCTGCCCACTAACGGCCCCGATCCGTTCTGTTACTCCCAGGCTTCACCCTTTTAAACACCACAGAAACCAGCCGTCAGCAGCGTTGTCGTACCATCCTGAAGAGTTTACTGTGACTGGCAAAACACCTGAATTTCACCCAGCAGAAAAGGCACAGCTGGGTCTCTGGCGGCAGGAGAGAGAGAGATGCGCGGGTGCCGGTGTGTTGTGGGGAAGTGCGGCGATCTCCCTCAGCACAGCAAAGAACTGACTGTTATCATGCTGATGTTTGGGCAGGGTGATGGATGCAGACGTGCCTCAGCTACCACACACTCCACAGCTCTCCTCGTAGTGATCTGCTCGTGAACTGCTTCCGAGCTGCATTTCAGATGCCTGGGTTTGGGTATGAGGGAGATCAATAGATCGAGACTGGATCAAGTGGTCTTCAAAGTCACCCTGACAGATGCTGGAGGCCAGCAAGCCATCGCGAATGTAGCAATATTTTCCTAAATTCCTCCTATGTCAACCTCTGTCAGGCACCGAGATCTCCCGTGCCACCCTCGGTCCTTCCATTGGTGCTTTCTCCCTTGCCCTGGGACTCAGGCAATTGGCCGCCACATGTATTATTCCTCAGGCATCTCCAAACCGATGCAGGACTGGCAAACGCTGACAGCCCCAGAGCCCGAGGCAGGTCACCGAGCCAGAGCAGCGGGCACGCTGCCCAGGCGCTGCCCGCCAGCAAAACGCCGTCAGGGAAAGGGGGAATTGAATGTGCGTGGCCCGCTCCAGGCTGGCGTCCCTGGGAACAGCGACTGGTGCCCAGCGAGGCGTTTTCTCCAGTATCACTGGGAGCAGCCTGCGAGCTCTTGGGCTCACCGGAGAGCACCGCGTGGCCGCGGCTGGCTGGCAGG
>NW_010421026.1:28064-29732 GCF_000710305.1 Buceros rhinoceros silvestris
TGGGCACACCGTGGAGCAGCGCGTGGCCGCGGCTGGCTGGCCGGAGGGCTTCTGGTCACGTTCTCCGCAGTTACTCAGAAGTGAGTGGCTCTCCTGCCTCTTCGCCAGCCTTGCTTCTTGCCTGCTCATGAATCGCTGAACGGAACCTGAAAACATCCACTCTGGTGGCAGGAACAAGGGCTCTGAGTCCTGGGAACGACTGCTGGTGCCAGGGGAACCGCTGGGTTTAGCAAAGCGCCGGTTCCTGGGCTCTGCTCCCCCAGATGGATGTTTCCCTGCCACGGCCCCGCCATCCCCGGGGCAGGGGAACATGCAGTAGAAGCACACGCAGTTATTTTTCAGAGACTTTCCCCTCCGGGCAGTCAGAGATGTGAAGGAGCTGGCGACCAGCCCGCTCTTACTCTGATAAATGCTATTTGCAGCTAAAAATGGACTAAAATAGCCGCTGAAAGCTTGTCTGAAGGGGAACAAGCAGTCTTGTTCGGAGATGCCATTAGCGGGAAGATGTGGGGAGGGCTGTTCTGAGGGCTGCTTATTTTTGGGTTTCACCCCACTTTGTCATTTGCCCTGACCAAAGCAGAACAAGGAGATTATAATTAGCACTTGGAGCACTGTCGATGGGCGCAGCAAACCGGCCCTGGCCAAAATCCAGGCTCAGGGTTTCTCTGGTCCTTCCCTCATTCCCCTCCTCAGGGTTTGGACCCAGGGAATCCGGGCTTTAAAAGTGTGTGAACCAAGTTTCTGTTGGGAATAGCACTAAAATTAGGTGAAGTCATGTAAATAAGAACAGTGGTAATAGGCAGACAAATTAAAATTAGATGGGGGCGCCTGATTTTCATGATGGAGCTTCTAGCGAGCGCTTCTCAAGGACAGGATTATCACACATTAAAAACCCACAACCAACCAACAAATAGCTCCTGACAGTCAAGGAGCACGGATGGGTTAGTTACCCCCGCAGACCGCAGCCCAACAGCCACCAACACGAGGGAAAAGATGTGGTGTTTCTCTTTCAGGGAGATCCAAAAAAAAAGTGGGTGCGAACGGTCAAGTAGCACGGATGGGTTAGTTCCCCCCGCAGCCCGCAGACCACCAGCCACCACCACGAGGGAAAAGCTGTGGTGTTTCTCTTCCAGGGAGACCCCCGGGCTCCCACACCGGCTCCTTCTGATATGAAAGCCAGGGCTGTTTCTCAGCAGCTGATGCGTTTCCCCTCTCTTTCCCCAGCCTGCCAACAATACGAGAGTCCCATCTTCAAGCTTTTAGGCAGCATCTGTGGAAAGCGTTACAAAAGCAAAAGCAGAGATTTTTGCCAGACCAGAGGCTTCCAGGAGCCAGGGCAGGAACAAAAAAATCCTCAAACAGTGGAAGATTTACGGTCAAACTGCAAGAGCTGGGACTCAGAGCTGCGTTACGGGGACACGAGTTACCACGAGTAACCGGCCACGCGCCAGGGCTATCGCGAGGCAGATGAAACGAAGCTCGGCCCGTGATGAAAGAGGGTAAGATGATCGTCCTGGCTGCGGCACGTACACACAGGCAGCTGCCCCGGCTCAGTGGCTTTGCTGTGACATGTGGCGGCGTGGCAAAGCGATGGCACGGGAGCCCTTTGCAACCTGGAGCAAGCGACAGCGGGGACACGGCAGCTGTGCCGCCACCACCCCCGCACGC
>NW_010421026.1:29812-31809 GCF_000710305.1 Buceros rhinoceros silvestris
ACGCACCAGCGCGGGGGAAACGCCAGTTGCCTTGCCGTCGCCTCCGACGGCAGCCCGGCCTCGGGAAGGTGATGAGCCAACGCAGAGAGCAGAGTCCCCCGAATCCCCTGGGTCCTTCGTCCCCAGCACTTCGTTCTGCCGTGACAGCTCTCAGAAAATGTTGGAGGCTCCTTGGGAGCTGTCACACAGCACCAAACGCATCATGAACTGGCACAAGATAAATCATAGAATCACAGAATTGTTTAGGTTGGAAAAGTCCTTTAAGCTCCTCGAGTCCAGCCGTTAACCAGCGCTGCCAAGTCCCCACTAAATAAGCTGCTTGTCCCCAACCCTACCGGCTGTAAAGCAAAGCTCGGTGCTAGAGGTGACACAGCTCTATATACCCAGTACCACAGCAGAGGTTTAGGGTGGTGGGACAAGTATCTCACAGTGCCCAACTCACCCCAACACTCCTGCTTGCACCCACAACTGGTTCCAATACAGGCGAGCTGCTGGGCTTTCGTTTTACAGGGCGTTTGACTCGAAGTGCTGAAAATTGTCCTGGAGACTCCCTCACCGGAAACATCAATGGGATGTTGTAGCAGAGGGACCCACCTCATCTCATGGTCATGGCAGGGCCTGGTGCTGCGGATGCCCCACTGCCCTGTTTCCTCCCCAGTCCCCCCAGTCTGATGCCGGGGCTGACTGACCTCACTCACCTCAACGGGGCTTTTCGCAGCAAGCAGACAGGACTAGAGCCTGGTGGCAAGAAATGCACAGCAAGGGAAATATTTTGAGACAGGCTAAAAATAGAGCTCTGACCCTGCTCATTTATATATAGCGAGGTCTATACGTGCCCTTGCTGGCAGTAAGTCAGCGTAGGGGCAAAGACGTCCCTGCGATGTGCACAGAGAGGGGAAAGCTGAGAGAGCAGAACTGCTGGGAGCAGCTGCCAGGCTCCCACCTCGACACCCAGCAGCACCTTCTTCTCCAGGACATCAGATGGGGCCGCGTTAAGGTGCATGAAGGGACGGATTCACAGCGTGGGGAGAGACGGCAGCTCCGGGATGCAGCTGGAGGGGTGGCTTCTGCCAGCATTTGGGCATCCTCGGTGTTCCCGGCGGGGAAAGGAGGAACGGTGCTGTGCAACAAAAAAGGTGGAAGCTATAAGCCTTGCCACCACGAGCACGAGACCTCTGGCCCGTGGCTAACAGCTGGGCTGAGCAAACCTCTTCCTTCCCAACCACTGCCCCAAACACTCCCACTGCAGTCCGGCAGTTCTTCCAACCCCCCACTGCTTGGCATTTTATCATGATTGCTCGAGACACATTCATCACTGTCTTTAAATCCTGGCCTTTGGCTTCGCACAAGATTCCCGGTTTCTGCTCAGGAAAGAAAACAGGCTTCTAGCCCTCCTAGAGAAGTGTTGGAGTCTACCAACCTCGTCATACCCAACAGGATACGTGCCATAGCTGGAAACAAGGAAAATGAACCAAAATCCATTCTTTGGTTAGTCACTAAACTTTTTCTGCCCATAACTCACATTTTTCGCAGCTTGGAGGCACTGTGGGCAGGCAGGGGCGAGGGAGCAGGGTGCCCCCAGCTCCCCTGTGCAGGAGTGAACCCGGTGTCTGATCCTGTTACATCAGGACACCGCTCTGCTGAGCCCGTCTATAGAGTAATCCTCTCTCTTGCCTTAGGCCTCCTGAGCCCTCCGTGCGCCCACGGTATTTACTGCACCAGAAGAATTGCTTTTAAAACCAACGGGATCACAAATCTCACAGAGCTCTGCAAAGCCCTCGGTACCACACTGCCCCTAAGGTGTGTCCCACAGACCTGGTCTCACCAGCACCTCCTGAGACACTCACGAGCTCCAGGTGCTGGAGCTGGTTTTGAAACCTTCTCCCTCCCCCGTGATGCTTTGGGCAGCCAGGAGGGGCTCAAAGAGCTGCGCACTGTGCTGCCTCCCCACCAGCTCCCCACGCGCTGCCGCTGGGCTAAGACGTGGTTAGGCAGAG
>NW_010421026.1:31923-32287 GCF_000710305.1 Buceros rhinoceros silvestris
GCAGAGCCACACACAAGCAGCCCGGTTGCCCGGCTCCTAAGTGTCTTCCCACCCATGGATGGGCATACCCTGGAATTGAGTTCCCAGGGTGCACTTCACAAGGCAGGGAGGTTGATACAGCGGCAAGCTGGAAGAGCTAAAGTTTCTAGCAGGAGCAGCTGAGGAGAAGGGCTTGGGAGCAAGTCTCCTCAGGACCGTGAAGCTGAGACTCTCTGAGACTTCAGCCAGTGCTGCTGGGCTGATAAACTGGAACTCGACTGCCCTGAACAGCTGAGCGTCGATAGGGTCGAGCTGGAGCGACTGGGACACTGACACTTTGGTATGGAGTCCTACAGACAGGGAGGGTCCCGTTCTGGCGTCAGGA
>NW_010421026.1:32402-34772 GCF_000710305.1 Buceros rhinoceros silvestris
TCTGGAGTCAGGCGCTCGGGTCTGGGAGGTGCGGACTGAGGCGGATGCTCAGCCTCAGCGTCGCCCTCCGAGCTCTGGCAGTACGATGGGTTCGATATCTGGTATTGACAGGACTGACTCCACCGCCTGCGCTGAGCAGGACCTGAATGCGGAATGCATAAATAAAATACCGAGGAAAATGTATTAAAAACCAAACACATAAACAGAATTAATATAGATCTAGAATAAATAATGCATGAAATTACTAAATAACAGCTCCTGGACCCGGCTGGGTCTGGGATCCTGTTTTCTGAGGCTGTGCCCTAGATGAGAAACCTGCCCAGAGCGGAGGGAGCTGGAGCATCCCGCACCTGCAGTGGGGCTCTGGCACAGCGCTGCCAGTCAGGCCGGGCAAACAAGCGCCGCTCTTTGACCAGAGTAGCCGCAAGAGGCCCGTGGAGCCCCCAGGGCCGTGCTGAAAGCTTCTGCCACCCTGTACAGCGGCACCACACGTCCATGTACAGCGGGACTTGGCAGGGTGACACCGAACACGTGCCCGAGGCGCAGCACAGTTCCCTTTGTGGCTCTTAGGGGCAAGGTCTGCTGATCCAGACAGGTGACTTTCTTACCTGAAGGTTGTATTGGTCCGTGGATAGCTCCACCCTGGCTGGGCTCGGACCCCCTGTCACACCAATCCAGAGCAAGCCGGTCCCCTGGGGAGAGCGTGACATGCTTCAGCCCAGGTCACCTCCTCGCTAAACACCAGCACCTCCCAGGAGCTGTTTCCTGTGGCCGGCTTCCTACCCTGGAGAAAAGCCCTGGGTCAGAGAATTATCAGAAGAGAAGACCAGCAGAATTACCCCCAGGCTGCTCCCCCGGCTGATGCCCTGCAGACAGGACACTGAGGAGCAGCCACTCGGGCACCAGGCTCTGGGGAAAGGAAGCTGCAGGCACGGAGCGGGAGCGGTGTGTCCCACTCATGCTGAGTCAAGGGAAAAACCGTTAACCACATCCCTCAGCTCATCACCAAATCCTCTCTGCTGACCCCCTTGCTCGAGGCAGAAGCCAGAACGAGCCCCCCTGAGGAGCAGCAGCCTGAGGTCTGCCAGGCTGTGCCCTGGCTGTACTTTGTGCTTCAGAAGCCACTCGTTGGGTTTATTGGTAAAGATACAAAGACATGAGGGTTCCCACTGCCTGGAGAGCATTCTGTTCTTCGCACCAATGGATAAGCAGCGAGTGACCCGACATCCCTCCTCTAAGAGCCTTTTTGGATCCCCGTCTGCTGGAACATGATACAAGAGCCACTGAGGGCTTGTGCGTTTGTCTCCAGAGAACATTGCACAGAGGAAGAGCCGCTGGCTGTTAAACACCACAGGCAGGGCGCTGGGACACACAGAAAGTATTAACAGGCACCATTTGTCTTCTGGATTTTATTTGCTGTCTCCTCGTCCCAGGACAGATAACTGCAGAGGAAGCCTGAGCTCGGCTCAGATGCAGCCTCGCAGAAAGTGAGGGGGGCCAAAAGGGGGCTGGAAGCAAGCTCAGTGGTACGACTGAGGGCGAAACAGGTCACAGAGGACACTTCTTCATGTGCACGACCAGCAAGACTTGCAGGGCCTGACCTGCCTTCCAAGTTCCTCCACAGCTTGATGCTGTCAGGCATCATCTTTTCTCACAGCGTTGGCTCCTTCCCTAGGATCCCAGTGGAACCCGCTTCCCCAGCTCGTCCCAGGCTCAGCATTGCTGGGATCCCAGAGCAGCCAAGTCTTTGTAACATTCACCCATTTTCCTCTAAACTTACACTATTTTTTCTGCCTCGCTAACCCTTCCTGACGGGAGGCAGAAAGCCAAAGCCAGCTCTGATACCTTCACGGTGCCTCCAGCAAGAGTCCTTCCCAAAATGCTCAAGTGTTGTAGGGAACAAGCAGCACTGACCTTACCGGGTCCTTCCAGCCTTCCATGTCTGAGCACCAGCAGCCCACAGACCCCACAGGGTGATGCTGCTCTCGTTTAGTTTTGTGGCTGAGGAGCAGGGCAGGACGTGGGGGGTTATGCTGTGGACAACTTTTGAGTCCCTGTCCTTTATCTGCCACCTCTAGAGCCTTAAACGCATTGACTCACGCCTCCGATTTCCTCCAAGGACTGGAGGGCTCCTAACAGCCTTGTCTTGGACTTGCCTGTCATTCCCCTGGAGAGACATTAAACCAGCCTGGAGAGACGTTAAACCCCGGCCTGAGGTTCTGTTCCCCGCGCAGCACGCGGAGCTGTGTGTGCGGTTCGGGTAAATATTGACGCGACACTTTTCTCTGCAGTCGGGTCTGGCCACAGCAGCCCCA
The DNA here is from genome assembly GCF_000710305.1 of Buceros rhinoceros silvestris. Classification (NCBI taxonomy): domain Eukaryota; kingdom Metazoa; phylum Chordata; class Aves; order Bucerotiformes; family Bucerotidae; genus Buceros; species Buceros rhinoceros. The sequence continues at coordinate 34,718 of NW_010421026.1, forward strand.
GACTACAAGGAGTCTTTGTGCTCGGCTGGCAGCTCTCGCCGCGGTGGGGCCAGAG
>NW_010421026.1:34937-35287 GCF_000710305.1 Buceros rhinoceros silvestris
AGCCAAGCGGGGCGGGGGGCAGCTCGCGGCCTCCACACCTTCTCTCACGGAGCTGCTGGTCCGGCTCCTCTGCTCCTGCACGCGTCGGGCAGTCGTTACCTTTGGAAGACACACACTGTGCCGCGAGGACGTGTTTTGTGTTCAGTTCCGTGCCAGGGTAAACAAAGTGGTGGGTTTGGGTCTGGTGGACGGGCGCTTTGTGTAACCCCGGGCAGGTCGCATCGTATCCTGCGTGTCACAAGGTGGGCGTCTGGGGGTGTCTCCGGGTGGCTGGAGGATCTACAAGGAGATGTCATGCAGGGAGAGCAGCTGGGGCTGGGCTGTTAACCACACTAGCTGAGCAAACCAAA
>NW_010421026.1:35433-35708 GCF_000710305.1 Buceros rhinoceros silvestris
AAAAGAGGTTAGAGCTCCTTCTGGGTTTTAACCAGGTTAAAGCGTCCCCCAAGGCAGGCAGGGCTGAGGCTGAGGCGTCTGCACCAGGAGACTGGAACGAGAGCCCCGCTCTCGAGACTCCCGAGAGCTCCTGACCCTCTGGACGGGCCATGAGCTGCGCACAGCTTCCCGCAAGAAGCCCGGGCCTCCTGCTGTTTGCCAGCACCCAGGGGGTCCTAACGCCTTCCTGTAATAGCAGCATTAAATCAAAAGTCTTGCCACAGTTTTCCGAAGTC
>NW_010421026.1:35867-36265 GCF_000710305.1 Buceros rhinoceros silvestris
GACGACTCTGACAGAGGAGCTTGAACATTGTTTACGGAGCAGTGGAGAGGTTACCTCGGCCATCGCGGATGTGCAGCATCTCGTGTCTTCTTCCAGCCCCCTGCCTTCACACCCGCCTCTGAAATAACAGCAGCTCTTAGAGTCAGACAGAAAAGGAGGCAGGAACAACCTCCTCCCAAAAACGGCTCTCCCTGCTGAAAGAAACACCACCAGCCTTCTGAAAGCTGGCCTCTCGCTGTCACTGGAGCATCCCCCCGCTGCCCTTCTAGCCAGGTCCCCCAGCGTGGTCCGGTGCCCTCCCTGCCTCGCCAGCACCCTTCTGGGCAGCTTGCACAGCCCCAGGGCAAGGAGGGAGATGGCCTCGGCCACCCCAGCCGAGAGAAGGGCAGCGTCGGGCC
>NW_010421026.1:36451-36750 GCF_000710305.1 Buceros rhinoceros silvestris
CGAGCCATCGCTGCGGGACAGCCTAAATCAGATTTTCCCAGCTGTAATCAAGAGCTGGGCAAAGAAACATCACACAGCGCAAAAAAGAAAGAAGCCATTTCCTGGCCAACAACATTTCAACAGGAAATTTTTACTCACGAATATTTTGAATTAATTCTGTGTGCTGGGGCAGCTGGAGGTGGAAGGAGAGGGCTCCATAACGCACCAACACGACGCAGCCACATGCAAGGGGAAGCGGTGGGAGGCCCGACTGTGGCTGAGGCTGCGGCCGGGGAACCCTGAAGGGAGGCTGGGGGAGG
>NW_010421026.1:37149-39497 GCF_000710305.1 Buceros rhinoceros silvestris
TGGCCGGGACACAGCTGTGAGAGCCGCTGGCAGCTCGGGGGCACCAGCAAATGGGGCGAGGGGGTGAGAATAGCGCTGGCTTTGCGAGCCGTAATGTACTCACAGGGTGCTGAGGAGGAGGCCAGGGCTGACGTCCTGTCCCACTTGAGCACGCGTCAGGCCGAGAGACAACAAACTGCACCCCGAGTCTGCTGGGGCTGCGGAGACCAGCGGTGGCCAGGCTGTGAACCCGAGCTGCTGGGGGACAGCTGGGGGGAAGGTGGGCAGCACCAACGTCAGCGGCACAGCTCTGCGGGCAGCCTGCTCGGGGTGACGGCATGGAAGAGCAGGGCAGGGTGTGATGGATGGGGCGTGCGTGGTGGGAAGGGGTGCTCTGCCCCACGGGTCCAGCGCCGTGTCCTCAGGGACAGGGAACACCACCAAACCAGAGCTGCGCAGAACGACACGTTCCTGGGGAAGGCTGAGCTGAGCTTGATGCTGAGCTGAGCTCGATGCCAACCGTGTCGATGTTTGCAGGAACAGGGCTGAACCAGGATGCTTTCTGCGGGCTGGACAGCACGTATTCCTTCAAGGACCCCAAAGTGGTGTTTCACGGGGACACAAGGGCAGGAAGTGTGAGACAACAAAGGTCCTGAGTGCCACTCCTCTTGCCACACAGCCCTGCCAGGGCGCAGGGGACAAACCGGAGCAGCTCCGGGGTGGCTTGGCACATCGCCCCCAGCGAGCCCAGAGGAGCCAGCTCGCTGCAGCCTGGCCTGGCCAGTTTTCCTCATCTCCTCAGGTCCAGCACGGTCTTAAGATGTTCACGGAGGACGTGGCAGCACGTTGCAGGCTTCAGGACACAGAAACCTTTAGGATGAGCAGGATCGAGAGGGCTCCCAAGAGCCAGTGGATGGACAAAGCAGCCCTGACCCTTCCTCACTTTCACAGCATTCGGGGTTTTTAAAAAGCTGAACAGTATTTTTAAACCAAAGCAGCCTGAAAGCCCCACCGGTTCTTGCAGGAAAGCCTTCAAGGAGGAGACTCGGCAAGCCCCGAACAGAGGGTCCAACCGGCTCAGCACCACCGGGACCCTCTCCAGAGTGTCACTGGCTGGCCAAGCCCAGGGGATAAGCAGCAGGACACACGTCACGCCAGGCGAGCTCCTTTGTGCAGGAAGCAGGGGCACCACAGCGTGACACAAGTGTTCGGCCCGTCATAGGTGAGCCAGGAACGTACCCGGCAAAAATAGGCACCGCACAGTTGGTGACAGCGGGGAAAAGCACAAGCCCGGCTTCTCACACACAACCCGGTTACCGCTTATTATTGTCTGGGCTCCAGCTACGGATCCCGAGCCAGACTCCGGGGTGATTTATTCCTTGCTCGGTATAATTCCATTTACTGACTGGAGTTACTTAGTCATTGCAGAATTTGGCCTGGTTCTTTTTATTGGGACATTTGTTTTATTTTTCTAATCGTGCCCCCTGAAATGTTAATCCTCCAGCCTAAGAAAATAACCATTTCTCTAGCAGGACCAACATGACATTTGGAAAAGAACCATATGCTGGCACTTGGCTCCTGCTTTATTTAGATGTTCTGGAGGTGGTGCTGATGCTCACTTCGAGATCCGTCTCCAAGTGCTTACGCAGGAATCAAGCACAGGGCAGGAGAGACACGGACAGGGGAGGACAAGGACAGACAGAAATCTTTTCTTCCTGCTTATAAAGCTGAATTTCCAGTTGCTTGAAAGCAACCAAACCAACCAGCACACACAAATACCTAAAGGGGCTGTCAGAGAGCTGGGGAGGGGCTGTGGGACAGGACAAGGGTGATGGTTCCACTGCCAGAGGGAGAGTCAGAGCAGAGAGAAGGGAGAGATTGTTGCTGCTGAGGGTGGGCAGAGCCTGGCCCAGGCTGCCCCGAGAGGTGGGAGCAGCCCCATCGCTGGCCCCATGGCAGGTCAGGTTGGCCTGTGGGGCCTTGAACACCTCCCTCCAAGGAAGGCAGCAGCACCGCTCGCTCCAGGAGGGACCACCCCACTGCCTGCCCCCTGCCAGAGCCCTGGGGCCAGCCGGGGAAGGGTCTCTTCCTCCACCACGGTCCTGGGGACTGTCCCCAGCCCGGCTGTAAGTGTGGCCATGTGCCCAGGCTGCAGAGGAGCACCAGTACATGGCCTGGGACCAGCCACCCGGCTTCTGGGCACCGGTGGTTTGGGGAGCCCCTGTCCCCTGTCCCCAAGCGATCGTTACCAGCTCTGCAGAAACCTGCTCGGAGGAATTTTTCGGGCTGCATTTTGGGTGGGCAGTGACAGCACCCTCTGACAGTGAGTTGTGCATGTCTGGAAATAAAGACTCCTGCCCCGAGTCCTT
>NW_010421026.1:39607-42574 GCF_000710305.1 Buceros rhinoceros silvestris
CTAACTAGATGTAAAGCGACTATTCAGGGTACCAGAGCACCGTCATTTCAGATGGCTGCCAGATGAGGATTCTTGTTTTGCTCTTGGTTTCTTTCCTAGGAGTTGTCAACATTCTCATCACTTCACCATTGCTGAGTGGCGAGGTGACTTATGGCCGTCCCCAGCGACTCCCGCATCTCTTCCTCTCCGACAGCTGCTGCTGGGGAGTACTTTACTTTGTGCCGAATGCACCGTGCAGCGCACGCAGCGTACAGAGGCTCCGCTCCTCTGACACTGCCCCGTCCTCCCTCAGCGCCCACGTCAGCCTCCAGCCAGCCAGAGGCCCAGAGACCTTCCAGCGAGCTCCCTTCTCGCAGCGGGTCTGCAGGAGTTTGGAGCAGCAGCTTCCAGCCTTTCACAAGCCATTCTTCAAGATCTTTTTTTAAGCATGTCTTACTATGATTTCACATCTAACATCCCAGTATTTACCTTCATTTCTGTTTTCCCCCTTTGGACATGGCTTGTGCTTTTTGCAGGATATCTTTTTACTTCTAATGATATTCGTTAATCTCCAATTTAACCGTGCTGGCTATTTTTATTCTTTGTGAAGAGCCTTTCTGGTAGTTAACTTTATCAGGGACTCCTAACACCCAGAGCCCCGATATCTGCAAGCCTTTTTCATTCCTTTGGCTTCACTTCCACCTTTGAAGCCAAGGCTTTGCTGTAGAGGATGGGGGGAGGAAGTTTCACCCTGCAGAGCCACGAAATTTGAATGCTTGATTAGCTCTGCTGCAAAGTGCCTCCTCGCTGCGCCTGCGTCTCCTGGAGCCAAACCAAGCGCTCCCTGAGGTGCTCAGACCGGGTGCTCTAGGAAGCACCGTGTAGGACCAAACCGTAGCATCACCATCACGCCCTTTTTAATATTCACCCGGTGGGCACGAGATCAGGTGGAGTCTCTCGTTTGGCTGCCTTCGTACACTCTCTTTCCGCCAGAAGAGCCCGTCCACAGCAGCATCATCCCCTCTGGGTGCCCGGTTTCGCCACCCAAGTCGTACAGGGGTCCTGTGGGGACACGACATCCCTGCCTGGACAGGCTCCTCCTGGCATGTTTCCTCAGCCATGGTGTTCAGCTCAGGTTTTCTCTCATGTGAAGCGTTGCTGCTCTCCTGGTTGACCTACTCAGCCATCACCTACTTCAATGTCCTACTGGTCAGCAACTTCCCACTAAGCTCCTGAAGCAACCATAGCTTGGCTCAGACACGAAGCCGCTCTCTTCTCTTGCATGCTCACATGAAGCCCTCCTTCCCCCCTGACCCAGGCTCATGCTCGTGCTGACAAAATAATCCCTTTTCTCCTGTAGAAGCACCACGGGGGTTTGTGCAGAGCAGGAGAGGGAGAGCCAACAGTTCCCGAGCAAAGGGACGGGACACCTGAGAGGGCCACACAAGCCCTGTGGTGAGGACACACCATTCGTCACCTCCTCAGCTCAGCAGCAAGAGGCAGGATGCCTGTTCTTCTCCCCAGTTCCCAGAGTATGTGCTGAGCCACAGAAAGCCTGTGTGTGTCCCCAGAGGGAGCAGAAATCCCAGCACTCCTGCAGCTCCCTGCGGTGCTGCTCGCTCCCCTCCTCTGTACGCTGAAAACACACGGGGACGGGTGATCCGGCAGGACCCACGCACACAAGCACAGCCATAACACCAACAGCCGACCTCCTAAAGCTACTGAGGTGGCTATTCTGGGCCGATTTTCTGGGAAAAGGAGGAGTTGGCATTGGCTGATAGCTCTGTTTATTTTGAGAAACAAACAGAAATGTCACACAGAAATGAACTGGAAAAAGCAAAGGCAAAACTTCATTTTGTTTTGTTGGCTCCCAAAGGTGGGTAAACTCACGGAAGCTGAATAAAGCCAGGCTCTCCGTAGCAGGCAGGCCACGTCCAGCCTCACTCTGGGTCCATCCTTCCTTCCCTTCCTTCCTCCCTCCCTTCTTTTTCCTTTGTTTTCCTTCTCTCCTTCCCTCTCCCCTCTCCCTGCACCATTTGGGTCTGCTCCAGCAGCTCCATCCCCGAACATCTCGGCTTTAGCTGCCTCTCTGCAAAGCAACGGAGCTGCATCCCTCCAGGTTTGCATCTCCTGCATCTTCCCACCCCTTGGAAACCCGACCACCCTCCGGAGCTCAGGGTGCCGTGGAGCCGGGCAGGTCACCGTGACACCGCATTTGTGCCCCCGCGGAACCTGCCCCCATGCCCCCCGCACGCGGCTGAGACCCACCAACACTCAGCCAAAGTTTCACGGTGAGCCAGAACCTCTGTTTCTGACGCCACTTTCCGTCTGCTCGCTGCTACCTGAGGGACAGTGGGAAACCATTTCATCTCCCTGAGCTTCCCCGGGAAGATTCAGGTCAGCGGCGCGCAGGCTCCCTCAGACATCAGAGGCTGTTGTGAAAACAGATCTTTAACGATCCCGGTCACGACCTCCGAATACTTCTCCAAGAGAAAACAGTGACTTGCCAGAACCCGCGATTAAAAGTAACGAGCACATAAACATCCTTCACATGGTTCCGTATTAGCCAAGAGCTGTTTCACAAGCGAGCTGTTTTCTCTCCCTCCTGCTCTCCCTTCTCGCCAGTCCCTTCCCTCCTGCCCAAGAAAGGTCATTTTCTTCACAGGGAGGGAAAAAAAATCTTCCACAACAACAGGGTTTTAAATCAAGCCAAGGAAGAAAACTTCCCTTTCACCAGTTCCTAATAAATAACTTCAACCTCCTCAATGCAAATATTTCCAAACAAAGTCTCTCTGTCCAAGACAGAGCTGTAAATTATCCCGGCAGCTCTTCGTTTGTGTGAAACCAAACGGGCGAGCCTTGGTTGGGTTTCAAAGAAAGTCTTCTGCAGTCTCCCACCAGCACAGGCTCACGGAGGAGCCGGAGGAAAGCCCCTTCCCTCCTGCCCCAGCTCCCCCAGCCTCTACCCATCGCCGCCGCCAGCTCCCA
>NW_010421026.1:42672-44585 GCF_000710305.1 Buceros rhinoceros silvestris
CCGCCAGCTCCCACCCCACCTGGGAGCTGGGCACAGACGTCCCAGCCAGCTGGGGGGTGTTTCAAGCCCCTCCAGAGAGGTGCTCAGCGACATCAGCAATGAGCAAGAACGCTCAGGGAGCAAACCCAGACCCGCTCCAGGGCCCGGCTGGACCACAGCCAGTCCGACACCAGCGCAGCCAAACCCGGGAGCTGCCCCTGTGCTGCCTATCACGGAGCGTGACACGTGCCAGCGCAGGAGCTGTAAGCGCCTCCTTACCAAGTTCACCCGTTTAATGGCCTTAAAGCTGACGCTCTGGCACACGGAGCGGTTCCAGCCTCTGACACCGCTGGTTCTGCAGGAAGGATTTCCTCCTCCCCTGGCACCAGTTAAACTCATTGCGCTGACAGTTAAATATCTGGAGGTGCTTTGCTCTACGGCCAAGAGCGGGGCTGCTCCGTCAGCAGCACGCGCTCCAGACCAGACAGGCCGGCGCGGGGACACGCGTACGTGTGATGAGATGCTCTTCGGGAATTAATTCATTCCCCCAACTAATTCATTCCCCCAAGTTCAGCCACCTGACTTCAGTTGGCTCCTTCGGGCTATCCACACCCTCCCGAGGGTTTTTTCCCCAGAAACACAAGCCCCAAGAACAGAAGACAGCTCGGGCTGAGCCCTGCCGTGGAGCCGAGTGTCAGGCAAGGCTGAGTGCAGCCTGGCGAGCCGCGCTGCCCTCTCTGGAGGTGGCTGTGGGGCTAGAGGAGCACGGTTGGGTGGTGTTTCTTACCCAGGGCAGTGTCCCGCAGTCTGCCCACCATGCTCCTGCAGGATCAGACCCAAGGCACGGGTGAGGGTCCGGAGACACGTCACCGCCAACCAGCTCCTAAAGCAAACATGTTCTCAGCACAGAAACCTGTAGGAATGACAAGCACCTTCTCGTGTTTGTTCCTGAGAGCTCTGGAGTGTCTCCGGTGAGTCCCTGGAAATCCAGAGGTGGGACAAGTCATCCCAGAGCAGCCACGGGGCACACACAGCTAGGAGAGGACACTGTCCTCACCCCTGGGGGTGGGCACCAAATGGCAGCCAGAAATCCTCCATGAGCTACTTCATCGAATTTAACTAAAATGTTGGGGGAAAATGCAGAAAAGCTTGTCCTTTAGATGCACAGAGAGGATTTTCTTTTCCCTGATGCCAGGAGAGCGATGACGCTGCACCAGTGCAGAGCTCAGGCCGCTGCAGAGGTACAGACGCACCACACCGGCACGAGGGGCTTTACACTACCTGGACCGGGCAGAGAAGGAACAAACTGCTCTCAAGTTCTAGTTTTTACCCACCCCCTGGCTCCCTCCTGCGCAGATGTAGGTGCTCGTGCCGACTCGCTGCCTCGCTGGGCGTCACTGCAGGCGGCATCTCCTGGGTGTGCTTTTATGCCACGAATTGCTGAAGGGAAACGCACAACCCACAGCTGACGCTTGGGTAGCAGGGACAGACCGCCCCACGCCACGGCTGAGGGAACCGAGCAGGTCTTCCTGCATCCCCACAGGGCAGATGCTAAAGCCATGGCAGGAGAAACCTCAAGACTCAGCAGGGGAAGGCTGCAAGGGACACTGATATTTCCAGCTGTGTTCAGGAGGGTCCCCCCAGGGCAGAGCTAAACCACCCCGGCTTGTCACCCTTCTGCCTCCAGTGTAGCTGGGGGGAAGATAAACACCGGCCTGGCCAGACCCGGCATCTCCCCTGCTCCACACTCTGCCGTGGAGCAGAAAACTGCTGACCAAGAGAGCTGAGGAGAAACCCCCTTCCCCAGCCCGACCGTGGAGTATGGCTGTGCCTCAAAGCAGACTCCCAAAGCCCTGCTGTCCTCTCAACACCCACGTTTGTCTCTCAGAACAGAAAAGGGAAGGCGGCTGGTTTCGCCCCTGCAGGCAGCGAGT
>NW_010421026.1:44908-45336 GCF_000710305.1 Buceros rhinoceros silvestris
TGTGTCACGGGGTTTCTCACCAGAGCCAAGCGAAGCGAGCTGGAGCAGCGTGGAAGCTGCAGCGTGGGAGGATGCTGGACAAGCCCTGGCAGCGGCAGAGAGCTGCTGAGCCCAGGGCTGCGTTGTGCAGCGTTTGGGCACACGGCTGCAGAGTCCCCGTAGATGGGTCAAGCCCTTTCCCAAAGCCCAAACGCCCAGAGGTGGCCCAGCATCGCTGTGGAGCGAGGGCCCCGCTGCTGGTCACTGGTTCTGTCTCGCTGAGCCCAGTGAGCCCAGGGCTGCGTTGTGCAGCGTTTGGGCACACGGCTGCAGAGTCCCCGTAGATGGGTCAAGCCCTTTCCCAAAGCCCAAACGCCCAGAGGTGGCCCAGCATCGCTGTGGAGCGAGGGCCCCGCTGCTGGTCACTGGTTCTGTCTCGCTGAGCCCAG
>NW_010421026.1:45365-45600 GCF_000710305.1 Buceros rhinoceros silvestris
CTGTGCTCTGAGCGCACGGAAGGACTCGCCTACGCAGGGAGCAGCCGGCGGGCTCTGGTGGCGAAGATGCTTCACGGGCTCCGTGCAGGGGCACCAGGGGGTGGGAGAAATGTTTAGTTACCAGTTGGTGAGGCCAGAGCCCAGACCTGTTCCCTTACCTGCCGAGCTGCACGCGCGGCCCGCCCCGGGTGCTGGTGGCCGGCTGGCTCTCCTCCCGCGACGGAGCGCCTCAGCC
>NW_010421026.1:45726-46948 GCF_000710305.1 Buceros rhinoceros silvestris
GTTCATCAGCACGATGGCACTTCAGGGCAGGACCTGGGCACAGCTGCAAGTCCCCAGGAACGGCAGTTAGAGGCGACAGCTCACCACTGGCTAACGCTGAGGAACTGGGGAGCTCCGTGGCCAGAGGCTTGTCTGGGAGGGATGCTCCCGTGGGGTCACACTGGTAGCACAGGACTATTTCAAGAGAGTGGAGAAAATACAGGGAGAAGATTCCCAGTCCAGGAATTTGCTTTTCATTCTGTCGGGAGCCTCAGATGCTCCTGGGCACATGCACTGCAGAATCTGACCAAATCTTGTACGTGTGCCAGCACGCACCAACCCCCCGGAGCCCCACGTAACTTCACTGCTGCCCCACACCGAAACGCCTCCGCTCTGCAGCTCTGCTGCGCACCTCGCACTGGTCAGTGAAACTGAACTCTGACCCGTCACCGAACGCGCCTGCAGCACCGAACAATTGCCGGGGGAGAAGGGAGGAGAGACAAAACCGAGCCGGGTGAGCACAGAAAGTTCACACGCACTTTGTGTGAACAGTCGTGTCAAGGTTCTCTGACACCACCAGTTAAAAATACTCCTTAAACGTCAGCTCAGCTTAGCACAAAGACCCCACAGAAGGCACCAAAGTTGGTTAAAATCAGTTTGACTCGGCCCGAACAATTGCCGGGGGAGAAGGGAGGAGAGACAAAACCGAGCCGGGTGAGCACAGAAAGTTCACACGCACTTTGTGTGAACAGTCGTGTCAAGGTTCTCTGACACCACCAGTTAAAAATACTCCTTAAACGTCAGCTCAGCTTAGCACAAAGACCCCACAGAAGGCACCAAAGTTGGTTAAAATCAGTTTGACTCGGCCCTTCGCTTGTACCTTGCTGCCCCTGCAGCAAGCTCCCAGCAGCTTTGAAATCCCTTCGGCCCTTAAAGGGAGCAGCAGGAGGACAGTGGGAGCCCTGAAATAAGGACAGTCCGGTAGGTACTGTGCAAATATATCAGGTTTTATTACTCTTTTATGGAAATAATAACAGACATTCAGGTAGAAACATATTAAATTAATGCAGTCAACAGTTTAAATGCAAAAATAAATATCAAGTCCAGCAGCTCGATGCATCTAAAACAGCTCATTTCTTCTAACGGATAGAAAAGATTTTTTTTTTTTGTCTTTTAAACGGAGAGTTTCGTACAATCAAATAGAAACGAAGGTACAAGCGCTTTCTTAGAAAACATCCCGGGG
>NW_010421027.1:0-345 GCF_000710305.1 Buceros rhinoceros silvestris
TGCCGCCCCCCCCCTGTGCCCGTCGCTGTCCCCGTGTCGCTGTGGATGCCATGGGTAGTTCTGTGCGCAACGTGACCATTGTGACTCGCCAACTCCGATGACAAAGGGTTGCTTTTGGTTTTTCCTTCTCCCTCGGTTACTTTTCTTTTCTATCAGAGTGTCCGGCTTTAATAAAATTTACTTTTTTTCCGTGTCGCTGTGGATGCCATGGGTAGTTCTGTGCGCAACGTGACCATTGTGACTCGCCAACTCCGATGACAAAGGGTTGCTTTTGGTTTTTCCTTCTCCCTCGGTTACTTTTCTTTTCTATCAGAGTGTCCGGCTTTAATAAAATTTACTTTTTTT
>NW_010421028.1:0-242 GCF_000710305.1 Buceros rhinoceros silvestris
CCATCGAAGGCATTTTTGCTGCTTCCCTCTCTGAGAGAGTCACCACCTCCTGCAGCAGAAACTCCCGGAAGATCCCTGGTGCCCCTGGCACCCCAATTTGTAGTGTCCCCACCGCGGGACATGCCCCCCGCCACTGGCCCCCCGGCCCAGCAGCCTATCAGCTCCGCGGTGGGGATCCGGCCCCGCTCATTGGCAATGGGCACATTTTACCTAATTTAGCCAAAGCGTTATTGGCCACGAGC
>NW_010421029.1:0-246 GCF_000710305.1 Buceros rhinoceros silvestris
CCGTCTATTTGTATGTCTTGGAGCTGCCACTGGATGGGTGAATCCCAGTCCCGGGGAGCAGGAGGGGGTCTGTTGTCATCAGTGAACTCCGAACCCCAATGCTTGAACCCCAGACCCCAGCTCTGAACCCCAAACTCCAGCCTTGGACCCAACTCTCAGCCCTGATCCCCATCCCTGACCCACACACCCCATCCCTGACCCCCACACCCCATCCCGGACCCCCAATCCCCCATCCGTGACTGCCAG
>NW_010421030.1:0-480 GCF_000710305.1 Buceros rhinoceros silvestris
ACGACTTGCTTGACGATTGGCCTCGCTGTGGTGGGGAAGGGCTGTGCCACGCTGCGCCGGGGCGGCCGAGGCAGAACCGTGCGTCCCACGGAACCAGCTGGTGCTCACGCTTGGTGCTTCAGAGCTGGGATCCCACCAGATCAGATCAGGTCAGCTGGAAGTCACAGATGGGTCACTCCTAAGAGACAGGAGAGAGGGACACAGTCAGGCTTCGAGGACAGGGATGGACACTGGGGAAGGGCTGTGCCACGCTGCGCCGGGGCGGCCGAGGCAGAACCGTGCGTCCCACGGAACCAGCTGGTGCTCACGCTTGGTGCTTCAGAGCTGGGATCCCACCAGATCAGATCAGGTCAGCTGGAAGTCACAGATGGGTCACTCCTAAGAGACAGGAGAGAGGGACACAGTCAGGCTTCGAGGACAGGGATGGACACGGCCCTGCTTACACCAGCACTCACCCCGCCAGGCTGCCAAACAGGACCC
>NW_010421030.1:695-1057 GCF_000710305.1 Buceros rhinoceros silvestris
CTGAGCTCCCCACACCCCCTAAATGGACCCCAGACCCCGTCCACGGAGCAGAGGTGCAGAAAGGACCCCAAGAGAAAGACCTGGACACGGGAGTGTTGCAGGGCGATCCCCAACCCTGTGCCCCACGTGAAGAGGCACAAAGAGGGATGCGAGGTGTTGTGGGCAGCCGCGTCCCCTCCCCCTGCAGCCCCAGCGCACCAGAGCAGGGCACGGCAACGCTGGAGCCTCTGGGAGCCGCACGCCGAGAAGATGCCTGGGATATTTTTTTTTTAATTGGAAGAAAGCGGGGAGGAGCGGAGGCCAGGAGGAATTGGAAACAGACGGCAGGAAGTGTGCGAGGAGGGCGTAGAGTCCCCGGGAGG
>NW_010421030.1:1278-1945 GCF_000710305.1 Buceros rhinoceros silvestris
TGGGGCACGCCCCCCTGCCACTGCCCTTGAGCACCCCAAAGCCCTCCACGCTGCTCCTCGCTGTACCCCAGCGCTGAGCCCACCCATGGCCGTGCCCACCCTTCCCCGGCAACCTCACACCGTCACTGCTGTGACTCAGGGGTAGCAGCTGGCCACAGAGGTGACAAGGGCTCCTGGACATGGACAGGGACCTTCCTCCTTCCAGTGGCCACCTCAGTGCCACCAGGTGACCTGTCCAGCCCAGCACCTGTGGCCATGCAGGAGGGGACAAGGACAGGGACCACACACCGTCACTGCTGTGACTCAGGGGTAGCAGCTGGCCACAGAGGTGACAAGGGCTCCTGGACATGGACAGGGACCTTCCTCCTTCCAGTGGCCACCTCAGTGCCACCAGGTGACCTGTCCAGCCCAGCACCTGTGGCCATGCAGGAGGGGACAAGGACAGGGACCACCGCCCACTTCGTCCCCTCGGGCACCGCTGGCAACACCATGGCCCGTGACACGCTCAGGGAAGGGACCAACATGAAGGGATTGATGTCTCTCCTCTGAGCAAGCCTTGGGGTGGTGTCGCCCGCCCAGCCCAGGTTGCAGCTGAATGGCTCCGCAGGGTCAGCTGGAAGCGAGCCCCGGCCCCACATCCCACGGGCCGCGATGACCACACAACCCC
>NW_010421031.1:0-256 GCF_000710305.1 Buceros rhinoceros silvestris
CGAAGCTCTGCCCCGCTGGGTGTTCATGTCCCCTTCCCTTAGCAGGTCCCCACCAGTGAGGGTGTTCAGAGCAGTCCGGAGGTCCGGGAGATGGGACCCTGCCTCGCCCCGAGGATGACGCCCAGCACATCCCCAGCCCTGGGCCAGCTCCGCTCCGGCCACAGCTCGGACAGCCCAGGACCCTGAGCTGCTGCTGGGTCATTACAGCTCACCCATCCAGGACCCACTGCGGGGCCGGAAGCCGGTGCCTGGTGTG
>NW_010421031.1:306-2711 GCF_000710305.1 Buceros rhinoceros silvestris
TGCTGCTGGGTCATTACAGCTCACCCATCCAGGACCCACTGCGGGGCCGGAAGCTGGTGCTTGGTGTGGGCAATCCCTGGAGAGTCAAAGTGGGTCATGGAGCATCCGCGGAAATCATCCCCCTCTTCCTCCTCTACAGACCAGCCACCCTTCCTCCTCTCGGAGTCTGCCTCACTCCGCACCCACTCAACCGCTCATGGCTGCAGGAGCAGATCCCCACAGGAGCAAACGCCCAGGAGCTCTCTGGTTGTTGTGGGATGACCTACCCATCACCCCTGTCACCTCCAGAGATCAGAGACCTGTGGGTCTCACTGGAGACTGAAAAGTGCCTGGGGAGCAGGACAGCACCCAGGAGGCCCTGACCACTCATTTCTCCAGCTGGTGGGGCAGAACCAGCCCCCTTTTGCCCCCCGGGGGCCTCGGTGGTCCTGGACCCGTGTGTGAAAGGGCATGCCGGGACCCCACCTCTGCCTGGAGCAGACCCTGTGTATGGAGGCGCTTTTCTCCTCATTCCCTGTCATCCCGTGAAAGGCGCTGGGGAGCAGACACGCTTCAGCAGGCGCTTGATGGTTCACCCCTCGACACGGAGCTCGTTTAACTCCGTCCCCCTCCTTGTTTATTTATGGCCCTTCAGCGCCGGCACGTCTTCGCCCTGATGGACGCCGTTTGCACATGTCCCTCTTATCCAGAACATGGGGCTTTGCAGCCACTTCTCTATTTACTGTAATTTTTAGCTCAGACACAACCAGAACTCCCACCCTGTCTGGGCGTCTCAGTGCAGAAAACAAGACTAAACTATTTTGGGATGTTTTTCCCTTTTCCTCATACTTGGGTGCTTTCCCATGTGGCTACAAGACTTCGGAGCCTTGCAGAGGGTGAACCTGTTTCGCACATCCCCGAGAGCTGCCTCTGGACCTCTCTGCACACTTTAACTCTCCTCTGGCCACCAGCACCTCCCACGCCAGGCAGCTCTGTGCTCCACTTGGTTTTTTAGAAAATGAATCCAGTGTCAGGGGATGAGCTTGGAGTGCAGCGGATAAGAACGAGCCTCGGCTCCATCCGCCCCACCCTCCGCATCACCTTGTCTGCTCACACCTCTCCAGGGTGTCCAGAAAACTCGCCGCTGCTGCCCCGAGGAAGGGTGGGTTTGGCCTCGTTTAGATGAAGAGCCTGGAAAACGCCCCTTCACCTCCATCGCTCCCGTTCAAGTCCTTATTGTGTGACAGGGCTGGGGAGAGGCCAGCACGGAGCCAAAGCACCGCACAAACCTTCCCCCTCCCACCTCTCTCACAGCCAAGGGTCTCTCCACTGAAGTTTACTTCAAGGTCTAATAAAATTTCCAAACTGGAAAAAATCTTTACGTGGAGGGTTCGCTGTGTTTAAAGGAAGAGGACGGTAAAGATAACGCTTTGCCGGCTGCTCCCCTCCCGCTACCAGGGCAAGGGGGGAGCAGTTATCGAAGGTGCTCAACTACAATTTACAGTTTGTCTTTTACTGCTGCAAAATATTTAAAGGACTTTTGCTGCTCCCCTCCCGCTACCAGGGCAAGGGGCCACGGCACAGCCCTTCCCACCCAGCCTGGCTGCGGGCAGAGGAAGAGCTTGTTTTCCTAACGAGAAGTTTGAAGATTAAAAGGGGGAAAAAATCAGCCTTTTGGAATCCTCTACTGACGCTGCAAATACCCTCGTTAATAGATATGTCTCGTTTTGTTACCTCATTTTAATTAATCATTAAACAAAGACAGCTGCCAAATTTCGGCACTGGCTCCGAGCCTACAACTGACTTGGAGCCCTTGAAAAATAGACTATTTATGGTGCCTGGGTTTAAAGCTTAAATTTCTTGTATAAACTTTACCCTTCCTAAGAATAGCGTGGGGAGCACTTTGCCGGCTGCGCCCACAGTACCCCACACCCCTGGTCCCGGTCCCGGCGTGGTCAGCAGCAAGGCTGGGAGGGAGCAGGTTCTGTCTGACTGCAGAGGAGTGGCTGTGCTGGTGCCAGGGTGTCCCTTGGCCCAGGGCAGGTGCTGTCAGCACGGGGGTTGCCCCCTTCCCATCACCAAGGGCGAGAGTCGGCCTTTGGGCAGAGCGTCCTGGTGCGGGGGAACAGCCCTGTGTCCCTCAGCCTGGCCGGGTGACTAAGGGAGGTGTTGGTACCCCCCAGGAAAGGCAGGGTGTGGAGAGGAGAACCTGCCAGATGTGTTAGGGCATGACTGGGGCACCCAGCCCTGCCACTGCCCCCCGCCCCGAACCAGAGTTCTGTCTCTGCTTCACACACACACCCGGTAGCAGAGCCCTTGGAGTTCACATCCTGGTGGCCAGAGCTGAGGGACCCTCCGCGGGGACCCAGGGTTGCCATGTCTACCTGTGGCTGGTGGCTTGGGGCTCCACAGACACTTGAAAGGTC
>NW_010421032.1:0-287 GCF_000710305.1 Buceros rhinoceros silvestris
CCCCCGCCCCCGCCGCGCCCAGCCCCGGGAACGGGGAACAAAAAGGACATTTTTGTGTGTGTTGGTTTTTTTTTTGTTGGTTTTTTTTTTTGTCGGTTTTTGTGTTTTGTAAAGAGTCAAAGCGGGAGGAAAAAGCCCCGAGCTCCGGCGCCGCTAGAAAAGGTTTTCCTCGAAAATGGCCAGTAAATCGCTCTGGAAATTCATGTCGATCGTCGCCGCCATCTGCAAGAGACAGAGACACCGTTGGCGCCCGCCGCCGCCCGCTCGGGGCGCGGGCACCGTGTTGT
>NW_010421032.1:544-2533 GCF_000710305.1 Buceros rhinoceros silvestris
TTTTCGGTATTGTCAGAATTTTGGGGGCATTTTCAGAAATTTTTTTCAGTATTTTCAAAATTTTTGGGGCATTTTCAGAATTTTTTTCAGTATTTTCAAATTATTTTTGGGCATTTTCAGATTTTTTTTCAGTATTTTCAAATTATTTTTGGCATTTTCAGAAATTTTTTCAGTATTTTCAAATTTTTTTCAGTATTTTCAGAATTTTTTTGGCGTTTTCAGACATTTTTCTGGTATTTTCAGAATTTTTCGGTCATTTTCTGAAATTTTTTCAGTATTTTCAGATTTTTTTCAGTATTTTCAGAATTTTTTTGGCATTTTCAGACATTTTTCCAGTATTTTCAGAATTTTTTGGGCATTTTCAGACATTTTTCCAGTATTTTCAGAATTTTTTGGGCATTTTCCAAAATTTTTTCAGTATTTTCAAAATTTTTTCAGTATTTTCAGATTTTTTGGGGCATTTTCAGAATTTTTTCAGTATTTTCATAATTTTGGGGGGATTCTCAGAAATTTGTTTCAATATTTTCAAAATTTTTTCAGTATTTTCAACATTTTTTTGGCATTTTCAGAAATTTTTTTCAGTATTTTCAAAATATTTTCGCATTTTCAGAATTTTTTCAGTATTTCAAAAATTTTTTCAGTATTTTCAACATTTTTTTGGCATTTTCAGAAATTTTTTTCAGTATTTTCAAAATATTTTCGCATTTTCAGAATTTTTTCAGTATTTCAAAAATTTTTTCAGTATTTTCAACATTTTTTTGGCATTTTCAGAAATTTTTTTCAGTATTTTCAAAATATTTTCGCATTTTCAGAATTTTTTCAGTATTTCAAAAATTTTTTCAGTATTTTCAGAATCTTTTTGGCATTTTCAGAATTTTTTTTCAGTAGTTTCAAAATCTTTTTGGCATTTTCAGAAATTTTTTCACTATTTTCAGAATTCTTTTGGCATTTTTCAGAATTTTTTTTGTATTTTCAGAATTTTTTTGCATTTTCAGACTTTTTTCGGGCATTTACACAATTTTTTCAGGCATTTTCATAATTTTTTTTGCACTTTCAGAGTATTTTGGGGCATTTTCAGAACTTTTTGGCGTCTTCAGAATTTTTTTGCATTCTCGGAATTTTTTTTGCATTTTCAGATTTTTTTTGAATTTTCAGAATTTTTGGGGGCAATTTCAGAATTTTTGGGGGCACTTTCAGAATTTTTTTGGTATTTTCAGGATTTTTTTGCGATTTTCAAAATTTTTTGGGGCATTTTCAGGAAATTTGTCAGTATTTTCAGAATTTTTTTGGCATTTTCAGAATTTTTTTGGCATTGTAAGAATTTTATCAGGCATTTTCAGATTTTTTTTTTGTATTGTAAGAATTTTTTCACGCATTTTCAGAATTTTTTTGGTATTTTCAGAATTTGGGGGGGCATATTCTGCATTTTCCTTGGCACTTTCCAAATTGTTTTGCATTTTCCAAAATTTTTTGGGCATTTTCCAAATTTTCTGGAGCATTTCCAGGACTTTTTTCACATTTCTGGGGTTTTGGGGGGGATTTTCTGGGGTCTTTGGGCATTTCCCCCCATTCCTGAGGGTTTCCAGCATTCCCACATGCTTTTCTTCGCATTCCAGGAATATTTTGGCATCACCAGGGAAACGTTTCTCCGCATTCCCACCATTTTTTCGACATCGCCCAGATGTCTTTGCTGTCCCCAGGGATTTTTTGGGGGTCCCCAAGAGGTTCTGGGCATCGCCAAGTGGGATTTTTTTGCCGTTCCCGGGATTTTCCAGCATTCCCACCACATTTTCCAGCGTTCCCGGGGGTTTTTTGGCACCTGGGAGATTTTTTCCCCCTCCCCCGGGATATTTTCCCCCTCTCCGGGGACTTCCCGGCGTCGCCGCCGCGGTGCTCACCGCTTCCCGGCGCCTCCGCTCCTGCTCCCGCTTCCTGGCCATCTCCCGCTGCTGATCCAGCATGGACTGGGAGGACTGGGGCTGCGAGCTC
>NW_010421033.1:0-230 GCF_000710305.1 Buceros rhinoceros silvestris
TCTACTTTTATAGTTAAAAGAACCGGAGGGGGAAAAATAGCCTTTAAACCGCAGCCGTGTGGCATGATTTCTCTGTGATTCGGGATTTCACCGAGGTGAGGTGCTGACTGCGGTAATTACCCTGCTCTGTTGGTTTTTGGGGTTTTTTCCCCCTCGTTTTTGGGGGATTAAAGAGGGAGATCGTTGTTCCTACGATTTTTTTTGGAACAGCAGAGCTAGGTGTCGAGCAG
>NW_010421034.1:0-276 GCF_000710305.1 Buceros rhinoceros silvestris
CAGGCTGTGGGTCCAGGGGTTTAAATCCCGGCTGGGTCCGGTTGTCCGAGTGAAACAGTGACAATCTCCGGAGCTGTAAAGAGAAACTTTTCTCAGCACTTAGAAATCATCGAATCACAGAGCAGTTTGGGCTGACAGGACCTCCAGAGCTCACCCAGCCCAACCCCCTGCAGGGAGCAGGGACATCTGCACCCAGAGCGGGGGGCTCAGAGCCCCAAGGGCCAACCTGCCCTGCCATGGGGCCAGCGATGGGGCTGCTGCCACCTCTGGGGGCAG
>NW_010421034.1:341-1564 GCF_000710305.1 Buceros rhinoceros silvestris
CCCAGACAACCCCACCTGGGGTGGTGCCAGGGATGGGGCTGCTCCCACCTCTCGGGGCAGACCATTCTAGAAGCAGCAGATCCAGGTGTGCGGAATGGTTTCTCTTCAGCCACATCCTTGATTCCCAGCCATGACAGCAGAGGCCGTGGGGATATAACCCCCAGCTCCCTGCCGGGGGCCCGCATGCCCAGTGACTCCCCCTCTCCGCCCCCTCCCCTCAGAACCAGTCACACCTTGCCATAACCGTTCCCGCGCTTCGTTCCCTCCTCAGACCAAGAACCTGGACTTTCGCCGCAAGTGGGACAAAGATGAGTACGAGAAGCTTGCGGAGAAGCGGCTCACGGAGGAGAGAGAGAAGAAAGATGGTGCGTAGCGTGCTGGCTGCAGACGGGCACTGCTCCTGCGGCACCAAGTGCCCCGAAGCTGCTGAGCTTGGGAGGGAGAGAGCAGCCGCAGGCGAAACCCTGGTGGGAAGGAGCAGCGGTCTGAGCCTCCATCCTTCCTGCTGCGCTTGCCGCTGAGCACGTGGGGGTTTGGCAAGAGCAATTGCAGAGACCCTTTGTTTCTGCCTGTTCTTTGGGGAGGGAGGGGAACGGTGAGTCCCTGGAAACAAGGAGATCTTGGAGTGCGCCCCAGTCTCACAGATGCACCTGGTTCTAACAGGAAGTAGTGAGGGGGAAATTGTCCCCTTTCCTGGTGTGGTTTCTGCAGGAGTCAGGATGCTGGCAGGCCCCTCTTCATCAAGAGCATCCAGCAAATCAAGCTTCACCTTTTCTGATAAACACTTTGGGTTTTGCTTATGTTTTAGGCAAACCAGCTCAGCCCGTCAAAAGGGAACTTCTTCGGCACCGAGACTACAAGGTGGACCTGGAATCGAAGCTGGGGAAAACCATCGTCATCACCAAAACCACGCCGCAGTCAGAGATGGGCGGGTAGGAAGTGCTCTTTCTGTTGGAGCCGCAGTGGGGTGCCAGGGGGCTGCGACTCAGCAGTGAGCCCTTACTATGCTGCGGCTACTGATTCCCTCCTGCTGCGAGAGTGTTCGCTGTGTGCCCTGAAAATGGCTCTGCTGGGGGAACACGTGGAAGAGACACAGCTGAGTGACCCCTTCCCACCGAGTGAGCGGTTCCTGTGTGGGAACAGCTGAGGCAGATCGCAGAATCACCAAATCGATTGGGTTGGAGAAGCCCTCTAAGCTCCTCGAGTCCCCCTGTTCCCCCAGC
>NW_010421035.1:0-201 GCF_000710305.1 Buceros rhinoceros silvestris
CCTACCAATTAAGTAATGGCGGCTCTTCCCTTCCCGCCATCCAGGGCTCGGTGGCGATTCCTCCTTCCATGGCGGGTGGGGGTGTCAAATCAAAAATAAATCGAATTTTGGGCACGGGGAGGAGCTGTGGGAGGCTGCCGGGTGTTAATTGAGGCTCCTTAATTAATTAACGATGGGGAGGGGGCAGCTCTGGCTGTGCTG
>NW_010421036.1:0-13431 GCF_000710305.1 Buceros rhinoceros silvestris
CGGAGGCTCCTGCGGTCGGTTCCTCGGTACTGGGGGCCCAAGACAGCGATGGTCATCAAGATGCTGCCATTTTAGGAGACAAGCTAAACCGCAGTTGCTGTCTGTAGAAGAAGCTGTGTTAGTTATGTGAAACAGGCTTTTCACTTCGCGTCCTTGAGAAAAGCTTGGGTTTGTGAATCTTAGACTGTAGTGTTGGACTCTGCAGTCCCCACGATTAAATACAGCACTTGCCCAGTACTGTGATGAGAAAAGCTTGCCCTAACCCCGTAAGGGCAGTTGTTTGGTGCTGCTCGAGCCTCTGTGCAATAGCAGAATGCAAGTATTTTCTGGATCAGATCTCACTGATCCCCACTGGTGCAGCAGCTGGGGAACAGCTGAATTCGGTGGACTGTTGGGTGACTTTCCAATTCGCAGCTCTGTCCTGTTTACGCTGCATGAGCGTGCCACACAAGGAAAGGGCACAGGAAGGGAAGCCTGGGCAGGGCGCAGGAGTACAGCTTAGTCTGGCCAACTCCTGGTTAAGTCAGAATAAAGCAGTATTTATTATTGAAGTATGTTGTTCACAGCTGTTTTAAATACAAGTTTAGGGGCTAGTTCTTCCCTGAACTTGCTAATCTGACACTGTTCAGTAATCATGGTGGCCTACTGCACAAAGGCCCCGGTCTGCTCTTTGCAGATTTTCATGCATTGTGAACAGCAGTCAGGTACTCAGGTACTCCTAGTGCTAAAAGGCAAAGGGTCGCCAGCAGAAGCAAAAACATTCCGCTCAATCTGAGACACGCCTGCATACAAGTTTTTATTTTTGAATCACAACAGTGGTGTGAGAACCAGTATTTACCTAAGTTAAAAAGCAAAGTTTCTAGTCAGCAACAGAATAAACATGATTAAACATCAGTAATTGACTCACAACTTTTTTAGTGTCATACGTGGAGGGTCTTACCTTGTCCTGATGTATCTTTGAAATGACTTAAATAAAAACTTGTTACAGTAGAATCATTCCCCTATAATGTAAATTGTTTCACCACCAGCACCAAAAAAACCCCCCACAAACCCCACACAAAAGCTTCTGACCAGCAAGACAGATGCTAGCTCTACCCTCTTGTCCTTACAATGTTGTCCCCAGAAGTAATTTCCATAACCCACCGCAGCAATGCAGAACTGCACAGCCCCATTCTGTTGATAAAGCATCACTTTTCACACAACCAGGAGCTGCTGCTGGAATAGCATCATCTGAGGGGAGCACTAAAAGAAACTACATTATGTATGAATAATTAGGATTTGATAAACTGATTAGTTTGCTATTACAGGGATTGCACTAGTTAGGCCAGGGTGTACCTCCCAAAGCCTGTTACCATTAGCTTTATTACTGCAAACAGCAGACTGTATCGGTATTTTCCCCCAACCTAGATTCCACATAATATCTTTCATCCGTAATATCCAAGACATACAATATCACCTCACAGCCAAACACCAAATAAAATGAATTTAAATTCTGTATCCTTTAAGGCCAGCTATTACAGATCGCTAGAAAAATTCCAAGCCATGTACCTCCCACATACACACCTTGCCCTCCTCCACCTTAATTTAGTAACCCATACTATAACATCCTTTTTTAATCAGTTTAGCAGGTCACTGAATCTCCATCTGAGAGGAAGCCCCTTTCTAGAGCAGCGACCATGTGACTTCTACCCGTCCAACCCATCCACTACACCACGTAAATCGAGTGGCTGAGGTATAGGTATGCATAGATACAGGTGACTTAAGTTCAACAGCTTGTACCCTAGGAGGAGAAATTTGCACTGGAAGAGTACTTTTCATTGTTCCTTTGTCCAGCCCGGATTATTACAGGGTTAGGGGTCTTATTGGAGGTGCGCAAATGATCCTTTACAAATGTTTTTCAAGTTAAAATACTCAAATCAGCCAATCTGTACTTGCAACAGAAGGAGGATCCTTGGTAACCACCTGCCTTTGTGAGGCAAAAAAATCAACAGCAATAGTAAAAAAACTAACTGAAAAACTCTTTCCATGATTCCCATTTCTATACTATGAGACATGTATGACTAATCTGATTTGGACCAAGCTAGAATCTTTGTCTGCCTTCTATTCAGGACGTTGTGACTTTAGAATGAACTTTCCTGCCTTAATTTGTTTTTTGTCTTCCGCTAATACCTCGGTAGTATTTAAACCTACAGTTTAAGCGATCTATCCGCTTGTGTTTTCAATTCCGCACTTATTATGTATGTATGTTAAGGCAGAGGGTGACCAAAGCCAAATTAAATTGCTTCCCCTAAAATGTCAGTAAGGATTTTTTTGTGTAGGAGCTTCATGAAAAAAATTGTCTTTGACAATCTATCAGATTCTGCTTAATAACTTCATTCCACGCCATCTCATAAATAGCTGTATGTCAGAAAGGAGCTAAAGAATAACAACCTGGCACTGTCTTTGTCGCTGTTTCTCTTTGTCCGCATGCTGTTAGGCAAGCTCTTGCCATAAACACATGCAAAAGCAAAGTCCTGGCTTTTCAAAATCGTATCTTTCCTTGCTGGCACAGCAGAGAAAAATTAAATTTCATATTCAAAATGTAAATTCTCTGGTACCCAGTAGATATGGGTAAGTTTGAAGTCAGAAAGAATGGCATTTCCCTTGCCAATGACCATTCTCTCGACTGTTAACATAATTTTTAAAGGCTGGTGTTGTGTTTAAATACTTCTCCTGCCACAATGGCCATGTAAATATTAAACAAGCAAGCCAAAATACACAGAGAACAAAAGTGTAGGTCAGCATTCTGACTCACGAAGACGAGAGCACCAACTGCTGCACAGTATTATTTTCCATTACCTTACAGTATCACACAAGAGAATGTCAAAATGATACCCTCGAACAAGACAATACTGCAAAGCTTATCCTTGTACAGATGGTTGTCATGACCACAATTCAGTAAGGAGGGAAAATTAGATACCAGGCCATTTTCTCCGCATTGTTAAAACACGGGAACAGCAAGGAAGCTCACCTGGGATCTTCCTATCTTAAATCAAGATAAATCTGGTACATCTATTTTTACACAAACACAATAATTACTGAGACAGTGCGCACATGCTGCGTTTATTATGGCTCAACTCAGAAAAAATCTTCGATTTCAAAATTTAAAAAGTAGGCAAGTGATGTTATAAAGAATTTTGTATTGTCTTACAACTACAACATCACAAAATTACAGTCATTACTCTATACCAAAGAAATAAAAATAGCACTGAAAACATTTTAAAATAGACATCTTTAAATATTTTTCTAGATAGATGAAGAATATGTATAATTCTTCATGCTCATATGACAACAATAAAAAGGAAAATAAAATAATATTACTGGCTGTGAGCTATCCTGATATTGATCCTCTCACACAAAAACATTTTTCTAGCACAGTCGCTTTGCCATTCCCATCTTTTTATCTTCTTGGAGATCAGGAAAGACTGAAAAAAGTGTCCTGTACTCCATCACCTTCTTGTGAATGTCAGAATCTTGCTTAATAAATCTTAAACTATAAATATCCTTTTAAGTGTGTTCACTATTGATGTCATTTTTGACCCAGCTTACCCAATCAAATACTACTTTTTCTGTAAAATTCAATGTATAGAAAAACAACATATTTGCCCCACTAATGCCAAGCAATTATTTCTTCATTCTTATCTCCTTAATATTTAACAATCTAGTGCGTGTAACTTTTGAAGATAGAATATTGCGAGAGTATTGCAGTTCTATTTTTGACTGTTAAGTGCTTCTGCTACACATGCATTAAAGAGCAACTACTGCGCGGGTTAGTATATGTTCTATTTGTATCACAATCTTTAGTAGTCTTTGAACTAAGCCACATTTAAACTTGAAAACAATTAGAAGGCTCTAAAAAGTAACATATAGCAATATAACTGTTTTTTAAATCCTGCCCTGGCACCATTACTCACTGCATCGAAGATTCTTAAAAAACCCCCAAACTATGGGTGTCAGCTCTGCATCTAACAACGGACACTTCAGATGCTGAAAATGTCAAACAAGCCACAACTTAAAAAGTCCTCAATACTTGATTCACTTAAAATTTTATTCCAAATAAGTAACCTTTCTGAAATTACTTGTAAAACATGTCAAGATTTTGTATGATTGAGCGGTCTTTGGTAGGTGGATAGAAAACTATCTATTTATCAGGTGCTCTATAGTTCACAATTCAAAGCTCATACAGGCTATTAAATGTTCACAAAATTCTAAAATAACACCTCAGTTATTCCTAATTTGCCTTTCATACCTCGCCGTGGTTGAAATGTCTCTGTTTACTGGAAGGAGCTGAACAAAAAGCAATCCTTCACTTCACATATGCGTAACAGTGGAAAAAATAAAACTTGTAATAGACTGAGATATTCACAGACTGAAATAGTAAGAGCCTGAGACATAATGTTTCTACATTATTTACATCTTCGAGTATGTTAAGGGTTGGAAAGGCTTTTGTTTTCAGAGAGTATGTGTCTCACATCTAAGATATAACTAATATAAGTTACACTCATTTTTTTGTACCTAAAGACAGTGAATGAGGTCTGAAGGAGAAAAAAATAAGTGCTTGCCGAGGTTCGGCCTTGCTGAGGGCGCTTACGTATGAGTTCCTGTGTTCTCACTGGTAATACTGTCTTTTCTGTATTGAAGACTTACGAGCATACGTAGGATTATTTTAGCTCCAGAAGATAGCTGTGACAGAACTGCAGCTTCTTAGTATTCTAGCTAGTGGGGATTTTGTGAAGGTATGCAAGCGTAGTCCTGAGTGATCTTTCTTCCCGTCTTTTTCTTCTGAGACCAGCACCTACAAATATGAGCTCGTTACTCAGAACCGGATTTTAAAAGAGGTTTACTACTCTCTCTCTGCACTGTCATTCTGCTGCCGTGGTCATGTAATCACCTTCTTTCAGAAAAAAAAAGCTGCCAAGACTGGAAATTTTGATTAATTGCCTGGAGATTCCGGTTCCAAAACTCCCTGAGAATTCGGTCATGCACCAGTGTGATGCATTCCTTCCCCCCACTCTAAGCACAGATCTGAAAGCAGTTACTGAAGCTCTCGGTGACAAAAGTTAAAATGCATAGTCAACATTTAAGAGGTAGAGCCTAAGCAAGCATTTTATTCATTTACTTTAGCTCTATTCTCTGGATTTGCAAAACTAATTGAAGTCTCAAATATTAAAATATCGCGACGAGTTGTATCATAACTTTGTGAAGGCTGTGGCATCATAGAGTTTTATGGCAGGGTTTTGTCTGTCAGCATC
The DNA here is from genome assembly GCF_000710305.1 of Buceros rhinoceros silvestris. Classification (NCBI taxonomy): domain Eukaryota; kingdom Metazoa; phylum Chordata; class Aves; order Bucerotiformes; family Bucerotidae; genus Buceros; species Buceros rhinoceros. The sequence continues at coordinate 5,292 of NW_010421036.1, forward strand.
TATGCTCCTTTGTGGCCTGTAAAAATGTCTGCTAGAGCAGAATTTCCGGGTCAGGTGTGGTTAAATGTTGTAGCAGTACAGACCAGACTTACCTCTTAACTCTAAACCAAACTCAAAAAATGTTTAACGGCCCCTCAGGACACAGTTACACAGCAGAATATTGCCGTTTCATACGCAGTGAAAAATCAGTCTGGCTGGAGGGAGAATTCCTTCAGCAGCATTCCTTCTGCTCTCCCACCACCTGGAATGCAGTATGGACCTTCTCACAAGCTTTCAGCAGATCTGCCAAGTCCCACTCAGAGGGAAAGTACCTTTTTTTTTTTCAATAGTGTCTCTTTATCTGATGAAGATGGAGACAAAATACTTTTGAACCCTGCAGCATGACAGCATCCTGCTAACACTTACAGCTGTTTGCAGTCCAGTAAATTCAGCTGCAGGGTCTGATGCTAAAGCAGTAGCCCTTTCTGTGGCTGGTGCCCGGCCCGGGGGGGCGCCGGAAAAAACGACAATGTTTGCAGTCCAGTAAATTCAGCTGCAGGGTCTGATGCTAAAGCAGTAGCCCTTTCTGTGGCTGCTGCCAGTCCGAGGGCTGCACAGAAAGAACAGTAAGAGTTTCCAGGCCAACACACTAGCCAAGTCATCGATTCCATACTTTATTTCTCCTCTGCTTATGAAACAGCGATAGTGTTACATTTGTCAAATTTTATATGCTTAAGTAAAAGGTGCAATCTAAGTATCCTTGTTTTGGCTAATCCAAATGTAATAGTTATTGCCCAACATATATTTTGATCTTTCCACGTTGATGCCATGTTATCTCAGACTGAAAGCCCAGATTCTGTTCTAACAAATGGTTGCTTATCTGCATTCAGCTAAAAAATTATACAGAAACAGAATCTAAGTCAGTTCTGACTATATCATTCATTCATTTTCTATTTCTACATTCTTCACACCAGCACAGACATCCCGATCTATACAGTCCTGATTCTATCCCAAAAATCTGAGGCTGTCAGGATAAACAGTATTTTTTCCAAGTGTTTAAATCGTTGTCTGCTGGTTCAGCCTCCTAAGCCTACTCCCGATGGGGGGCAGGGTGGCCTGAGCCGAAGGAGGGGATGGGAATGCAAGCCCCAGCGAAGGGCTGTGAGTTTGGCTCTTCTCTGCAGTCACAGCTGAGGGTACAGTTTCCTGACCCAGCCAAACTTGTTTGACAGCTGCTGCCATCTAAGGTTGCGCTCACTTCTGCTCAGGGGGCTGCCAACTTCCTCTGCTGTGGTGGCTGTCCCCTATGTCAGGAGCCACGCAGGTCAGTGAACTGCTCCAGCTGAAAAAAAATACTCCAATGCATATATGTATATATAACTTATATACGTATATATAAAAAAGGGTTTGTTTTCAGCTAGATCAGCTTGCAGTAACTTCACGAATCTAGGAGCTGGTAGTACGTATGTACATCGAGGAGGAAGTACAGAACCAAGGCAATGGATCAGATGATAAAATTACTAATTTTAGAAAATGGAAATGCAAAGAGAAAAGGCTTATTTCTTCCTCTGTTTCAGTTATAGGATGAAACATCTACAACAAGTCAACATGGAAACATATACTCACCTTCAGTTTGACCCCTTGGAATGCCATCTCTTTCAGGTGGCCAAATGCACATTCCATGGTTGTGGGCAGCTCATGAAGTGACAACTGAAATATTTCTGATTATGGGCCAAATGAGCTGCTGCTTGAGTCAAGAAAGGACAAGTTTGCCAAGCAGGACTGTCAAGTAGACACGCTGGTCCTGTGAATTCACTGATACTGCAAAAACATCGGGTGATGGCCTCAGCCTGACTGGAACCAAGGACCACACGCTTTCCTAATCTGGATGGCACTGGTGGCCATACAGGGATCCCGATGGCTCTGCTATGCTCCATTACAGTAAATCAAAGACCATCCTCCTGCCCGTGAGAAATGCAAAGCGGAATATCCAGACCTAACATAAGCAGATATGAAGACAATTTCAGGATGAGAAAGACCATATTCAGAGGGCTTGCCTGTATGAAAACGCCCTAAAAAGATGGAACAAATTAAACGTACAAAGACAACGCCCAAAAGGGAAGGCATACTAAGTATTTGTGGGGATTATCTAATTCAGAAGTCAGTTTGCTATAGGTTAATTCTCCTTCTTATTACAGCAGTCTGTTGCCAGTTTGCCTATCCCAGGACCTTTACCAACTGTCTCAAATTTCTTAGGCTGGAATTATTCTAGAGCCATACTTGCCAAGGACAGAAGGAAATGCAGGCAAGCATTAACAAGACACTGCACTAGCATGCAGGTGATTGCTAAAAGTAGAACTGATTTTCCTTTGCCCTGCCTGGAATTCAGCAGACCAAAAGGTCAAGTAGTGATGGCCTCCAAGGACTTTTAATTTGCTGCAGATTCTGGGATGTAAAACATCTGTGTCAGTGCTATCATACTAGTAAAGATATAATGCTGTATCAGATTACTACTGTGATTTAATTACCATCGGAGAGCCTGTGGTGAAAAGGGCATTCTTACTTGGCAAACCTGTAAAGTCTTATTTTAAAACATTTTTTAACCAGAAACAGCAAATTTTGGGTGAATTTATCACCGGTTAAATATGTAATTTTCTTCTGTTTAGAATGCACTTTGAATCATACATGATCCCTGGGAAGAGGGATGGAAAAAAAAAGAGTTAGAAAAGCATGGTTTCTACTTTCTTCTGATTTTAAATAAAAACAAATTGTAACCATCAATTTCTGATGGGGACCAACAGTTGTGGTTAGAATTTGAAGTAAAATTGGACGTAAACCTATATCTTAGCTGTGTAATGTGCCCAGGTTCAAACAGTACTGTGCAGAACGGTTTTTATGTGGACAGTTGCAGGATGTGAGCAAGAAGCTGGGATAATACACAGGTAAAAGGAGGTCAGCTTGGATGTCAGCACACAGTAAGTCTGTTTGTTTGTGTATACAGAGGCAGTCACAAAGTAAATGGAGTGAAAACTTTGCAAATCTCACAACAAAGTTGACCTAAACTGTAACAAGTTATTTAGTACATATCTAGACAAAATGGAAAATAAGTATCTGTAGTAATCTGAAATGCTTTCAAAGAAATCACACTGCCTGTGTCAAATTCAGTGACTGCATTGACCAGCTATCAGTGAACCCTTACTAAAGGTGTAAGAGTCTAACAAAGACAGACTCTCTCCATCTTGACAGATCTGTTCCATGTACCTCACTCACTGCTAATTTTTTTTTTTTTGCAGGTATACTCCCAAATCCCAATCACAAATTGGTTTTGTGGGTTGGAAATGGAGATTTGGAGATTAAATCTGTTTCTGTGCAGCTACTTTGTAATATAAAAGATCTAGGAAGGCTCGCTCGGTCAAAAGAAAATGCTTTATCTGCTACAGCTTCTCTCTGGGTGTGATGCTGTTGTCATTTGAACGCTCTGGAAAGTGTACAGTGAGAACTCAGGGCATGCGCAACAGTTGCGTGGTTCACCAAAACAGCACTAAATATATTCAGTTTATCACAAAAGATGTATTTTCAATGTGTTTCTTCTGAGCTAATAGAAGTTTTAATTAACTGCAATAGTTTATGTATTCAGACAAATCAAATAGCATGATTTCTGTTGTAGATTCATACAGAGCAATCTTAAAATGCATCTTTAAGGCCTATGTTCTTACAGATACCACAACTGTAAGAATTTAGACCTAACAGAGTTATAGCCTTACAATTAGAGGTTTCCTAAAAGGAAATAAATATTCCTAAATATTTCTAATTGTTACTGCTTTTCCAGAGTGCTGTCAGAATCCTCTGACTATTCAGTACAACATTTCTGCATTTCACATAGAGGTTTTGAATGTAATGAAACAAGTAAGATAAAATGTTATGTTTTAAGTAACTTTTCCCAATATCACAAAGAATGTTTGATAAGGCATGCCGGTACAGCGTACTAATTCTTGCATACAGGGCCAGATTCTCATCCTCATTAAAGCCTGCAAACTGAAGCAGATTTACTTACGTATGATTTAAGGCCCGAAGGAATTATTAGTTCAGTTCAAATTCCTACATAACACGATAATTCATTCACTATGCCCAGAAAATCACTGTACTGTGCCCAGGGAGGTGGTGGAGTCCCCGTCCCTGGAGGTGTTTAAGAGCCGTGTGGGTGTGGTGCTGAGGGACATGGCTTATGGACCCTGGCAGTGCAGGGGGAACAGTTGGACTCGAGGATCTTAAAGGTCTCTTCCAACCAGATGATTCTGTGATTCTGTATTTGCAGGAGACATCAGTTTTAGGGCAGATTTGAATGACTACCTTTCAATACTTTCCTCTGAGCAGAGAATTTTTGGAGTTTCCTCAGTCCTCTAACCTATAAAGGACTTTAATATATAAAGTTTTCTATTCTGAATTTATGAAGACCTATTTACATATTGTTGCTGTTATGTTATTAAGATCTATTAACTGTAATGTTTTCTAGTACATTTTGAATTTTAAGCAATAAACAGAAAACAATAAACAAACAGAAAAAACATAGACATTGTGTCTCTCAAAGCAAGGATTTATACCCCAAATTAATCAGCATCTCTGAATGTTTAATAGTAGCTGGATCTAATATCTAATGTGACAAATGAGTGACATACATTTATGTAATTTCTCTGACTATATTAGAACATGATTTTTATATAGGTATGTTTAAATTAGATAAAAGTTTCGGTTGTTACAAACAGCCGCTTTACTCTGGTGTAAATCCAAGCCACTGATGAAAGGAATTGGACTGCCTCTTACCTAACTCAGAGGAAAAGAGATTAAGATTAGCTTTTAGTTCAGATCATTAATCTAGTTCTTTATACAACAACAGAAATGGTTGTACCAACCCAAGGGAAATGCTAGGCACCAACAGCAAGAGGAGTAGGTGACACAATCTGTTTCTGCAGCAGGGTAGATTTATGAGAGATTAAAGTGACCGTGTAAATACAGCCTTAGAAATGAAACCTGCTGGCTGGAAGAGTCTGTTTCCTCAAATGGATTAATGATTTGTTTATAACAAGTTAAGCCACAAGGGAATCCTTAACAGGGTTTGTCTGCTTTCCGGGTAAGAGATGGCTCCACCTATTAAAGCACTAGAAGCATCAGCATTTATAAGAATTTGAGAATTATAGGAAATGATCCATTGGGGTAAAATGAAGTTAACACACTGGTTAAATCAGACTTCACATAAATTTGCAGGAGGGGGAGAAAATAGAATCTCACTCTGAAGGGAGCATGAGGTCTAAAGACTGGATGTGTCCCCAGATTTTCGTTCTCTTCCACACAGGCAGGCCTAAGCAAGAAGGGTCTCTATAAAAATAGACTCCCAGATAGATCTCTGAGCGAGCAGTGGGTAATAGGAAGAGAGAGAAACCTCTACATTTTGGTAGACTTTATTTTAGGAGATGCAGGTGGTTGTTATTTTAAATCATTGTCATGTTGTGTATTGTATAAATACATGTATTAAAAATAATTACAAACCAAGGCAACTGGCAGATACTAAGGCATTGCATTCCATTCCTACTGGTGCCGTAATACTTTAGAACTGTGGTACTGCCCAGGATCGTAGAGTATTTCTTAGGCATATCCAAAGAATAAGAGCACTAATCCGGGAAGCCATGGTAGGCAGACTGGAAGCTGGTAAAGCTGCTGTGAGAAAGAAAACCTAGTGATTATTAATATTAGAAGTCTTTGATTACTAACGTTAGCCAGGGGTTCCCTGCATATGATACAGTGGTGGGGAGAGTGTGTGAACCCTGAGGATATCCCATGGAGTCTCTCATCATAACATTCAAGTTAAATTGGTACGTGGGTGCAGCTGCTTCAGGTAACTGTGTAAGAAACGAGTCCAGCACCATTGCAGTAAGTTAATGTTTAGCTTTTGTTTAATGTTAAAACCTGTATTACTTGCTCAAGCAACACAGACTTTCCTTCAAAAGAAATTGGATAAAATTCTTTATTTTGTTTTTAAAGGTGCACATTATACTGAGTATCTTGAAGAATTTATACTATTCTCTGTATTTTTCTGTTCTCCTCACTGGTCTCATATTTTCATTCATTATATGTCCAGCACTCCTGAGCGCTTCAGCACATGTAACAACTCTTAAGTTTTTCTGAGTTATTGTTACTGTGCAATAAGCTCCAAGTTGTCATAGAACTGGAGATATTATAAGAAAGTAAGAGGGTATTATATAAAGTAAGAAGGTATTATAAAACCACATTTGCCTTTTGACACTGTGACAGACACTGCACTTGTATAACCAGCAGTCGATTTCTATCTTACATGCGAACTAGAATAACAACAAACTAGTATAAAATCACTAGAATAACAACACTCCATGATTATATAGTTGAATAGGAACCTTAAATACTAACAGGCAGCAATAAATCAGTGTAACTTTTACTGCTTGGGCATTAAGATGCACCAAAGTTTTGGCACTGGTATACAAAAACGGACAGCGGAACGGAAAGGCATCTGCGAATGGAAGGGCTGTGCAGTAAATAATACATCAGTGTGATTTATGTTCTACCTCTGCTGCTTTTCTGCATCTGTCCCCCAGTCTTTATAATACTCCCTTGATTTTGCACACCCACTGAATGCCAAGTCAGCACGTATCACACCTTCTCTGTCACGGTTCTGGCTTACGTGGCCTAGCTTTTCATGGGAGTTGCCACTACTAACAATTCTGTGGTTAACAGGTAGCTGAAAAAGGCTGCAATGGCCTTACTTCTTACCGTTTAGAAAAGCTTGGGCACAAAGAGTACTTGCAAAAGAACTAAACACTTCAGTGCTGGAATAAAGCACCTGCTGTCACAGATGATGAAGATGTCATGTACTAAGCGAAAAATATATCCCCTAATGAACATATGCCGGGAACTGCTTGGATTCAGACATAACAGGAATGAAACGGTTAGATCCTTGCCAGCCATATGGGAGACCAACATTTCACGATTACTTCAGCTTGTCATTCCAAGGGTTGGCATACAGCACTGGATGAATTCATGGCTTGAGATTATTCAGCAAAACATTTGAATGCTTGTTCTGTGATCTCCCCTTGCGCTGCCGTTCGGCTGCATGCCGGTCTAGCTAAACTTGTGCAAACCACTGAACTGTAGAGGGAGGCGATGCAGAAAGCACGGCCATCTGGGCCCGCCTGAGCAGGGAGAGAAGAGAACACCCGTACTGCGAGAGTCGTTGGCTGTTGGTAAAGCCGGGATTACTTGGACAGGAGTGCCAAATCTTACGAATTAATTTTCAGTTTTATACTTCAGAGAGACTCTGGCAGCAATTATATTATTCAAAAAACAGTCACAGACTGTACTTGAATCTTAGAGCACAAGTCCCTTTCAATTATGCAGTTTTAATACTTTGTGAGCTCCTAACATTTGGCTTTCAGATACACCCATTTCCTTAAGAGTAAGCCCTGCCAAGAAAAGGTAACTTACTCTTACAGGAGTATTTTTGTGACCCATCTTTTCATCAAAGCAGCCTTCTTAGGTGTGCACATTGAACACCATAAGATGAACCATGCCACATTCACCTCCTCATTATTTTTATCCCCACACCATGGCATAATCTTTTTGACCAAAGTCTCACAGCCAAAATGCATCTGAACAGGAGACTCCCAGCTTCTGACTTTGCCGAACACACTGCCTTAAGTCACAGCCAGGTCATAAACACAAGGAGGCAGAAAAAAAAATCGAACTTTACTACGTAAGAAAGGGCGATTTAATCTGGAGTGTTCCACTGATTTCAATTGGACTGGGACTTCTCACAGTGCGTGAAGTATTGAGAGATCCTCCGGTGAAGGTAAATTTTGGTCATTTTTTCCCCTCTTTATGAGACTGACGTCCCTAATCTGCGTTAATATGGGCCCAAGCAACCAGTCCCTCCTTATTTTGGAGGCAACTCTTTTTTTCCAGACGGTAACAGGCCTGCAGCTGTTTTTCATACCCTGTTCAGTAAATAATGGGGGCCTGTTTGCAGTCAATGAGACGCGTTATTTATTAACTGGCTTCTTCATAATTGTCCCCAGACAGGGCCTTGCTGGCCGTCACGAGCGCCGGGGAAAACTCAGGGGCGGCTCTGGGCTGGACG
>NW_010421037.1:0-232 GCF_000710305.1 Buceros rhinoceros silvestris
GCGTGGGCTGGGGATGGTGGCATCGGGCTGGGGATGGTGGCACTGGGCTGGGAGCGCGGCTAAAAATAACCCGTCCTCCTTTGGGGGCTATTTTTAGCTGTTCTGCAGCTATAATGATCTGCCCTTGGCGTCGGGGCCAGGGAAGTTGCTGGCACCGCGGGGACGTGACCCGGGTGGCCCCGTGGCCAGACGTGGGTCCGTCCCACCAGGGTCTGGCACCAGCAGGGGTGTC
>NW_010421038.1:0-397 GCF_000710305.1 Buceros rhinoceros silvestris
CCGCAGCACCAACCACAGCTGATCCCCTGGACGAGACCAATGCCCCCGATCCCGACCTTCTGCGGAGCTCTGCGCCGCCAGCGGAGCCCAGCACACGGGCAGCACCCCAAAAGAGCCCCACCGCCATCCCCCGCCACCCCACACTGCCTGGCGAGGAGGGGACAGTGACCAGTGGCATGGACAGCAGCTCGGCGCCCACCCCAGCCCTCAGCCCCACCACCACGGGTTACAAGAACAACACCGGGACTCCCCCAGCACCAACTCGCTGGGACACGACGCCCTGGGGGACCACGGTGCCCGTCCCCTGGGAGCCCAGCAGGGTGATGGGCAAGTGCCTGCTGGCCATCCTGCTGCTGGCGCTGGTGGCTGCCATCTTCCTGGTGAGCACGGGGGTGCT
>NW_010421038.1:649-869 GCF_000710305.1 Buceros rhinoceros silvestris
CAACCGCCCCAAAACCGGCCCCATCCGGCGGCAGAAGCTGCTGCCTGACGGTGACACCGACGGTGACACGCTGACTCTCAGCAGCTTCCTGCCAGAGCACTCCTGAGCCCTGGGGACAGGTCTCAGAGCACTGGGGGGCTGGTGGCCATGCCGTGGCCATGGTGCCCAGTCCCTGGTGCTGCCGCGCGGAGCCACGGGCAGGGGACCCCCGTCCCTTGGG
>NW_010421038.1:1090-1404 GCF_000710305.1 Buceros rhinoceros silvestris
TCCAGGCCGCCTCCATTAAAGCGTTTCTGGACGTGGTGGTCTCTTCCTGGTGGCAATGACATCCGCCAGCGCCCGGCCCCCTCCCTGCCTCACCGTCTGCCCACATTCCCTGCCCAAATTTCATTTCATTTCTCCATTCTCCCCACGCCAGCAGCAGCCTCAGCCCGTGGGGAGGGAGCAGAAATGAAACCCACCGCCACCCCTCCCCGAGCAGGGGACCCCCTCCCCGTGTGGGGCCTGGCGCTGTGCCATGGCGTGGGAGCAGAAAGGGTGGCGGTGCCAGGGCGGAAACGCTGGCGGGGGGGTGATGGGGA
>NW_010421039.1:0-273 GCF_000710305.1 Buceros rhinoceros silvestris
TCAGGAGAAAAAACACGACTTCACCGTGTCTCAGTGAGCTCGTTTATGAATTACCAGAGTGAACTGAGTTTCCATTGCGATGAATTCAGCTCTTACTTTTTAACCTGCAAAATTCCCTGGTGGTAGGAACGCTGAGCACGTGCAGAGTTGATTTCCAGCACAGCCCCAGCCCGCTCTTGTTCTGGGTCGCTCTGTTGGTGTTTGTGCTCCACACCCAGAACCACCGGACGGGCGCAGCGGCTGCCCCGGCCGCACAGTGCTCCCGGCCAGGGC
>NW_010421040.1:0-373 GCF_000710305.1 Buceros rhinoceros silvestris
ACCAGCTCTGGATAGTCTGCAGCACTGCATCCCTGGGAACAGGTCGGAGACACCCTCCTAGGCATGGGGTCAGCCCTGTGCCCCGCACTCTGCTGCGGGAGCCTGGGGCTCTGGCAGGGAGACCGGGAAGCCCGCAGGGTCAGGGTGCTGGGGCAGAGCTGGGGCACTGCTGGGGCAGAGCTGGGGCAGGGCCAAGCGAGCTCACTGGTGGTGATGGTGAGGGTGTGGTGGGTGCTGGCAGCAGCAGGGCTGTCCAGGCTATTTTGTTGTGCAGATCCTGGAGGTCCTCGGGTTCTTGCTGTGCCACACTCCTCCTGAGCTGCAGCCAGGAGGGCAGAGGAGTGGAGCGGGATGGCAGTGGGTGCGGGATGGC
>NW_010421040.1:598-2468 GCF_000710305.1 Buceros rhinoceros silvestris
GTGCTGCCATGGGGCTGCGCCTGCTGCCCGCTGCACAGGGCTGCTGGCTGAGGCGAGGGTGCAGGCTGTGGGGACCTAGTGCTTGGATTTCTTGTCCTCAGGCTGTAGCACCTTGCTGGGCTGTGCTTGCCTGCCGTTGTGCCCAGTGGTGGTGTGGGGAGATGGAGGGAGCAGATGGGCTTTCTGCCAGCCTGTACACGGTGGGGCAGGCACCAGGGTCTTGTTCCTCCTGGCTCTGTCCTCACATGTGTCTGACCCAGGCAGGCTCCTCTTCTGCGTCAAGGGGCTGGGAGTGTCTGTAGAGGTCCTTAGGGTCTGGCTCCACATGAGGAGCTCTTGGGAGTTCAGTGACTGGTGGGAGGGGAGGAGATGCCAGTCCATCCAGTTCACACCTCTGGGTAGAGGTGTCAGTGGGACATGGGACTCCAGAAGGGTCTGACTCTCTGCTCTGGTCTTGGTGGTGATTTCCAGCTGTGGATGGCGCAATGCTGCCAGTGAGGAGAGGTCTGTCCCCATCCTTGCTGGTCCCGCACAGCAGCTGCAGCAGCCTGCAGCGTGGGTGCAGGATCCGGGACCCCGACCGGGGTGTGCAGGGCCTTGCACATGCTCTGGCAGAGAGTGTAGCTGTGGTTTCCAAGGTGACTGCATTAAGTGATGTTCCTATGGCTACGCACCACCACTCATGCTCAGTGTTACTGCGGGGGGAGCATGTGAACCTCTCAGGATCCCCGGTGCCTCCAAGCGAGGATATTCTCATTGCAAACATCCCTTGGCTCCTGCGCTGGAGACACCTTCCCAGATCAGGAGAGGCTGCACGGGCAGATCTTGGTGCTGAGCTCTGCGAGCTCTGAACTGCAAGCTCTGCTGAGCTCTGCAGGCTCCGAGGACCCAGGGCTGGACTGGCCTGGGTCTCCGTGCAGGGACAGGTGTGGGGGAGGCCCTGCATAGTGATGGGGCTCTGGGGACACCTTCCCTACTGGAGCAGCAGTCCCCACATCCCTGGAGCCCTGCATTAGTGGTGCCTGCTCCTGTGAGCTCCCTCATGGCAGATGGAGCCTATGGATCCCTGCTGCATCACGGGGGAATAGGACCTGCAAGCTGCAGAGCCTTCAGCCACCTCTGCTTTGCTGCAGGCTCCGCTCCTCCCAGGTGCACCCTGAAGGGGGGTCCTGTGGGGACAGGCTGGCATGCTGCATGGCCCCTGGGCTGACTCTGAGCACATGATGCACAGGGAAGGGTGGGGGCAGCCCGGGAGGAAGGACCAAAGTCACTGATGCTTTGCTGGGAACCGGGACGGATGTGGGAGGGTGCTACTGGGCAGGAAGAAATGAGGACCTGCCCCCTCTGTGATGGAGAAAAGCCTGGGGAGATCTGAGACATGGGTCAGACAGAGAGGGAAAGGGGATGTCTGGGAAGCAGTTCTCCACTCTGGGTTTGTACTGGGGTGAGCCCAGGCAGGGAGGCTCGAGGGACTGTCCTCGTGGGCAGTGTCCCAGTGGTGCTGACTGTGGCCAGGGCAGCTGTTTGCATCCTGCTGCTGCTGCAGGAGTGCTCCTGCCTCTGTGCTGGGCACTCAGGGACACAGGTGAGCCGCGGCATTCCCGTGCCTGTGCTGTGTGGGCAGAGGATGCTGCTCCTTACACCGCTGCCCCTCACTGGGGTTGGCACCCCTCTGCCTCCACCCTGGGAAAGCTGAGTTTGCTCCCAAGAGCGGTGCGCTGCCAGACCTGCCCTTTAATCATCCACACACCCCCAGTGACCCGCTAACCCTGGCAAACAGGGAGAGGGAGAATCAATTGGCAGGAGAATTACCCATCAGGCGCTGTAGGACACTGGCCACACGCCGGCTGATCGATGAGCGCTGCTCCCT
>NW_010421041.1:0-1501 GCF_000710305.1 Buceros rhinoceros silvestris
CACACGGTCTTTTGTTTCAATCCAGGAGAAATCCGGTGAATCACCTAATTAAAACCAAGACATGAATTAAGCATCCATTTTTGTACTACAAATTGCCAGCTCTCCGCTTGTCCCTCCCTTGGTCTCCATTAAAAAAACACCAGAGACGCTGTTAAAAGGGGGGTGGTGGTGGGGGGGGATTTTGCCTCTAGCTTCCAGCTCTGCTTTCTATTTCACCGACTCCTATCCCAGGACCTAAATTGCTTGGCTGTGTAATTACTAGAGTAAGCCTATTTAAGTTAAAAGCTTTTTTCCCCCCAACTCTAAATGAAACTTGATGAGGGCCCGTCCTTAGTTATCAAGGGAGTCACTTTCTGGTCAGTCCTCTTGATTCATCTTTTTAGATTTAATCAGCATTAAGGTATTGCTTGTCCTTAAGAGCTTTAGCTTAATGGGGTTACTGGATGCTTTTCTCAGTGTAACGTTTCCTATTTTGTATTTATATATATTTGCCTTCGACGAAGGCGGGCTACGGTGGTGGCATGGAGTCTTTTTCTTTCTTTTAAGAAATACCAAGTGATTTAAAGCGTAAGGAAAGGGTTTAAAGACTCGGAGCAGGAAATGCAGATTCATTTAGGCTGTAGCTGGAAACTGTAACAAAAGGCAATTCCTTGAACAAACGCATCAGAAATCAATTTACATAAAGGTATATGATGCGTTTGGATAAATGCAATGCTAATGGCTTTTAGAGTGGTTTTCTTTCCAAAGTCTCGGGGTTTTTGTTACAGCTTAATTGGTGCAGTTCTTCTGGCTTATTGTGTGGTCGCTGGACATACCTCCAGGTACTCTTTCTGAGGAAATGAGTGTTTAAAATCGGCCTCAGTTCTCCTCCTCCTCCTGCAGCCGAGTTGGGCCAGTGGCAGGAAAAGTTCGTCCTCGCTGCTCTGGAGGTATCAGTCTGAAGGTCCTTAGCAGATAGCCAGATGCCTCGGCATGAGCACGTACGGCTTACAAAGGACAAAGACAAAACATGCTGCTTAATTGGCAGTAAATAACTTGATCTTTTTATAGTATAAGTGACTAGAGGAACACCGGGAGTTTATTTGTCTCTGGATTGAAGGCAACAAATTAATCGGTTTAGAGTAAGCTTTATGAATTGATTCCTATATTATCTCTCAGTTGTCCTGCTTGCATAAAGCATGTATTAGAAAGTGAAAAATGCCCTTAGTAGCAGTTTTGGGGGCGGCCAGAGTAACTCCAGCTGGAGGGGTGCGCTTCATTATTCTGCTCCTTTCCTATGGGTCGGTAAACTTTTTTTTTTTTGAGTAACAAAGCTTTAGCATTTAAACTGCTGATCAAGGGCAGATTAGCGAGACAAAAGTTGAGTGTGTTTGTGTAGGAAGTTAACAGGCGTCCTAAAGTTCAATGATCTATTATTCGGGCCAGTGTCCTCAGTCTGGAGTGTTTTCTCAGGGCGTTTTTATGTCTCCAAAATAAAACACACGCACAATAAAAATAAATC
>NW_010421041.1:1694-1913 GCF_000710305.1 Buceros rhinoceros silvestris
AACATATACATATACACCCCAGCCAATACAAAGTGTATATAGAATTATGACTTTGTCTTCCCCTCTTCACACACCTTTTTTTTTTTTTTTTAATAAGCAAAACAAACCCTGGGACTGTTTCTGACTTGTGAGCTGCAGCTGCAGAAGCCCGGAGCGGGGTGGGGGTGCGGCGGGGTGCGCTCGCTCTGCGGCCCCCGCCAGCTGCGGGGCCGCGGGGCT
>NW_010421042.1:0-270 GCF_000710305.1 Buceros rhinoceros silvestris
ACGGGGTCCCCAGCGTGCTGTGCCCATGGGTCCGGTGGGTGCCATGCCTGGGCTCTCTGAGGTGCTGAGCTCCTGGGACCTGGGGGTGCCCGGAGCTGCAGTGGGGGAGGGGGAGGCACTGGCACGGCTGCTCCTGCGGGCAGTGCCCAGCACCCCGGAGATCGACCTGGCGGAGTCACTGGTGGCCGATAACTGTGTGACACTGGCCTGGAGGATGCCCGACGAGGACAGCAAGATCGACCACTACGTGCTGGAGTACCGGCGGACCAA
>NW_010421042.1:1157-1382 GCF_000710305.1 Buceros rhinoceros silvestris
GGCAAGGTGCAGGACGTCAAGGCGCGCGAGAAGGATGGCAAGGGCCGGACGGCCTCACCCGCCAACTCGCCGGCCAGGTAACGTCACCCCCGCGTCACCCCGGCATTGACCCCTCACTGGGTGACACCAGCTCACCCCTCCGTGCCGGCGTCCGTCTGTCCTAGGGTGGTGCAGTCACCCAAGAGGATGCCCTCAGGGCGCGGGGGCAGAGATCGCTTCACCGCC